>NC_072831.1:30344091-30489091 GCF_027744805.1 Dunckerocampus dactyliophorus | reverse complement strand
CATATGTACCCAGCCAAACAAGAAATGAGCCACGGGCTGCAAACGGCCCAGTGCAGCACTTTGGACACCACTTGTTTTTAAAGATATGTTTAAAATTGATACGCACCTCCATGCAAACACAGAATTGTCTCTAATATCTGGAATATTTAGCTTTAATGAGGCGTAAAAATAGTAACAGTAAACATGTGATGCCAAAGTGCAAAGATGAGGCGCTAGCGTCGTTGCCATCGCATTCCCACCTTGAGCGTCTGGATGTGCGCTCTCAGCAGGTCTCTCCGGGCGGTCAGCGCCTCCATTCGGGCCCTCAGCTCCTTCACGCGACTCCGCTGCCCGAGTTGAGCTTTCCGGCTCCTTGCCTGCAACTCCAGCGCAGACAGCTGACTTAAAACGCCTGCGGAAGTCAAGTTATTCGCCATGTTGTCACCAAAGCGTCGACGACGGGTGCACGAGCTGGCGTTAGCAGTGCGCAAAAAACAAGCTAACGGCTAAGCTAGCTCCACAGTGTTATCTCCCGCTGCCTCCATCCTTTGAGATGTTCGATATCTTGATTATGTTTGACAAACAGTCCCCGGAGAATGAAACTGTGGCTCCTCCGCTGACAAATGCTTGATTTTGGCGGTTGCTTGTCGTCACTGTGGTCGTCAAGGCAGACAGGATCCGCCCCCTCACACAAAAAAACGGAAGTAAGCGATACCAAGTAAGTTCTGTACATAGCCAGTGTTTCAGATGCCAATACTTCTTTTATTCTTGATTATATTATGATCCCAATAAAACACAGGACATCGATTTTATTATGTTTTGAATGTAACTACATGATTAACGGCAGTAAACACAAATTGAACTAAAACAGGAGGGAAGCGAACGTCTATCGATGTCATCACACTAGTATGGCTCTGAAACTGATACCACCCGTGGTATTGCTGTTTGGATGGATCCGCCCATCCTTACCGGAAAAGCTCCGCAAACATTGGTGTCACGTGGAAGCAGAGGAAGGTGGATTAAATGATGCGATTAACAAATCATATGTGGATTGTTTTAAAACCCCAATTCGTCATCATTTCACTTGTCTTGGCTTGGTCTGTCGTATTTTTAATATGTGGGCTCAAACAGACGGCAAGATATTCTCCTTTTTCGCTTCACACGTCACACACTCTATCCAACTGCTTCCCTCTTCCGGTAACACCCAGTCTTCAAAGGCACACCAGCAAACATAAGGTTACGCCACAGCTCCCCTTTTAAAAAAAAACACACACAAGAAACTGGCGCTAACCCAAGTATTCTTATGTAACCGATGTGTTAATTCTGTTATTTTAATTTCACCAATAATTCATTTTTCATTTCTCACGTATGTATTTGTTGATATAAGCACATTTTATGGGTAGTCTTTATTTTATTTGTGTTCTTTTTGTTGTGTGAACTTTGACATTGCTGTGATGTCATTTCCTGCCATTCTGGCGCGCTCCTCTTCAGTCGCCTTCTGGACTGCTGAAGAGAGGTATGTTAGTCTGGTGGCAACAATGTTTGAATGTGTTCATGTGAATATAAGAGACATTTCATGCCATTGTGTACTCTGTATAATGTACAGTATTTGAAGACAACTCACGAAAGTTATTGCTGTTAATTAAGCTAGTTTTGGGGAGTTCGTTTTTCATGTGGTTTTCTTTTTTTTAGGAGACGTGTGCATGAAGCTTATTCAGGTTGCTGTACATTTTATGTGTTGTGCACAGGTATGTCGGCTCCCTCTTTTTGTATATTTTATTTAAAATGTTTCAGTCGCCTTCTGGACTGCTGAAGAGAGGAGACGTGTGCATGAAGCTTATTCAGGTTGCTGTACATTTTATGTGTTGTGCACAGAGAATAAACGCCCCCTCTGGATGGCAAGAGAACTGCAGCTGTCTCCTCATCATTCACCACGTCAAAGAACACAACGCAGAATTAATTTATAGCCAGTGTCAGTACAGACCGGCTACACTTATACCTGTTAACCTTCAGATAACCCATGATAAACTTTTCACACATTTCTCTTCTCTCCCCTTCTTACAAAGAAAAAAAAAACTTTTTTTCTTCTTTTTTTTTTTTTTCTTTTTACAAGTCCAGTCCTTGGGTTTTACCACCACTCTACTGAACCTAGTTTTCATGGGAACTGGTGTAGGGGTGTTTTCTGACTGCTCTGGACAATCCAGACGTTCCGGTGGTTGAAGAGAGAACCCCTCTGGTGAAGATGAAAGGCAGGAAATCTTTCTCTCGTCCCTGTCTGGCATTGGAACAAGATGACGCCTGTTTCTCCTTATAGTACCTTTAGGACTGTTCACCAGATAAGATCGTGGTGTGGCATGAGCTGATTCTACAGATCCTTCAGTCTTAGTGTCGACAACCCACACTGGCTGTCCTGGACTGAGTTCTCGTAGATCTCTCACCTGATGTCTCCTGTTGAATATTAATGTGTCCTTAAACTTCCCCTCCCTATCTTTTTGTACCACAATAGCACCGTCAGGCAACTCAGGGCGGAATAAAGAAGGGTGTTGAGGGACCTGAGTTTGAAGCCTTCTGCCCATAAGCAACTGGGCAGGGCTATAGCCATTAGACAATGGAGTAGCTCTGTAGGATAACAAAGCAAGATATGGGTCACTAGCTTTCTTTAGCAAGCGTTTCACAGTTTGAATGTGACGCTCTGCTTCACCATTGCTCTGGGAAAATCTTGGGCTGCTAGTAATGTGTTGGAACCCATATGTTTTGGTAGGGATGGGCAGCTGAAGCCTCATGAAGCTTCCACAGGGTTCATCTGATTGTGCCGGAAAATGAACCAACGTTTTGGGGCTTTGAACCACACAGAACAGTGACATCTGGTGGTGCACTGCAAGTATATCATGTCATCTACTTCAACTAGCTTTCTTGTTTTTGTACACAATAAAAAGCGTAAAACAAAACAAATTGTGATTGATTTATGTGGGAAGTGCTTGTGTTACTTGAAAATAAACAAAGTGACAAGGGATTGTGCTTGTGAAACAGGGCTAAAATGACTGCATGGGATATATTTCAAAGATTTTTATTTAAAAACAGGACTTTTTCAACTGTGGCTGGTTTCAGCCTGTTCCGTCTTTGGCTGACGACTTCACCAGCCTTGGAAAAAATCCTCTCACATGGCACAGAGGAGGCTGGTGTGCATAAAAATCTTACTGCCAGCTTGTAAAGGTGTGGGAAAAGTACTTTGTGGGTGATCCAGTACTTGAGTGGGTCCTCTGCTCTGGGAATGTGGGATTCCTTTAAGTACCTTGACAATAATTATTAGAATAACAATAACAATAATTCTATGTGATTCAGCAGCATATCATGACCGTTCAATAGTGATGCAGATTATAATGTTTACTGTACCTCTGAACCTCCACTGTCGCACTGGCAGTTGTGTTGGTCACCTGTTGTTGAGCACCAACATGCCTGTCCAGGAGTGCCCAAAGACTGTCATCCTCCAGTCGATTTGAAGGGCCTGCTCTTGGTGACTGTGGCTGTGGCTGTGACTGAGCAGGCAGTTCAATATGCATTGTTCCTGCACACTCCCTTATAAGTCTCTCTATGGCCGTTTGGGCACAGACTTGGCTGCAGAACCCCAGCTCCTTGAACCTCGGGTCTAGTAAGGTTGCCATAGAAAGTGCTGTGACCTTCTCCAACATTGCAAACTTTTCAATTAAATTATTTTTTAAATTGGTGGCCAGTTTCATACCCAGTGGGTGGGTGATATGGCCACATCTGCTCGAGATATAATGTTTTAGCATTTTAACTAGTGGTATGACTTTCGAGGCAGACACCTGTTTTTCCTCAGAAAGCTCCACTGTGGCCTGGTGAAATGGCTTCAGGACATCCAGGCACTGGTGCATCGCCTGGTAGTCCTCTGAGGTGAATGGGGTAAGGTCTGAAGAGAGGCTGGCCAGAGCTGTACCCATTGGCTCTCTTTCATTAAACAGCCTTTCCAACATGGCAAAAGTACTGTTCCACCTTGTGTCCACCTAAGATAAGATAACAAGCAAGTTTTATAAAGAGAATATCACAATTACAGTAACTACAAGAAGAGTAACAATGTTCAAACAGTAATCACCTCCTGAATCAATTTATGTTCCGGCCTGGCCAGCTGTCGCTGCATCTCAGAGAGCTTTTGTTTGGCTGTAGTGCTGGACTTAAAATGCCCAACAATCTTGCGCCCCCGACTCCGGATGTCCTCTAGTTCTGGGGTTTGAGCAAGGGACCGCTTTACCACCAAATTCAGCATGTGTGCAAAACACATTATGTGCCGAAGATGTAGTAAATTGGCACATGCAATCATATTGGGAGCACAGTCTGTGACCAGGCCTGTCACCTGTAGCACAGATTACATGTGCACAAATCACATATAGCAATTAGTAGTAGACAATATTGCAGGATAATCTTGTCTTTGACTGGTCTCTCACCTTCCCCTTAATTCCCCACTCTTCCATGAGGACATCTTTGGCCTCAGCCAAGTGAGCTGCAGTGTGGGTTTGGGGAAACTTTTGAACCCCCAAAACCACTGTGGAAAGCTGCACCTACAATGTGCAAAATCAGAGTGAGGCACAAGAACCATAGCAATACACAAAGTAGTTCAAAGAAAGGAAGTACATGCTACAGTATGACTGATACTTACCTCCTCAGTCATAAAGTGGCACGTTACAGCCAAGTAGGCGTCCATATTAATGGAAGTCCACATGTCTGCTGTCAGGCTAACAGCAGAGGCCTTGCTCACAAGAGCCATAGCCTTCTCCTTGGTAGCCTTGTATTTGTCATCCACCATTTTTCCCAAGGCCTTCCTATTCGGGATAATGTAGGTGGGGTCCAAAAGGTTGACAAAGGCCTAAGGGTGACATTAAATGAAATACAGCACATTAGGTAAACATGTATTGATACTCAAAATGGGAGAGACCCATGAACCACCATACCTTGAAACCTTTATCTTCCACGATGGAAAATGGTTGCATATCAACAACAATCATGTCCACCAATGCAGCATCAAGTTTTTGCTTCCTTGACACTGCAAAAAAAAAATTAGCATGTCAAGAAAATCCATACAGTGGAAATTTGTAATATGTGGGATTCAAACCCATAACCTTTGGATCTAAAGCCACTATGGTAACCATTGAGCTATAAGCTATGTCACCATTTGCACCCACCATCCACATCATATCAGAAATAATTACCGGCAGGAGGAGGATTGAAATTTTGGTTTGACATCTGAGGTGTTCCAACATGATGGATGGACCGGAGGTGCCGCATCATGGAGGAGGTGTTGTCATGATATGCCAACTCTTGTGGGCAAATCAAACACCGCACCTTCAAAAGAAAGAAAACAAATACTTACTTTTTAAAATGAAATACAAACCTACTTCTAGTTAAAAACATCATCAATAGCTAAGCTATAGCTATAGCTTTACTATAGCTAACTATAGTAAACTTGATTTGGTTTAAAGAATTCAGAGACACTTTGCACTCTCTCTTAGCAGTCATACACATAAAAATAATAATTGTTATTATATTATTATTATATTATAAAACAAATTTACAGTTGAAAACAAAAAACAGTCAAATATATTTCATCACACAATAGTATATTGTACTATAACTATACTATTACCTTATTAGGAGAAACGAAGGTGAAGTGATCCCAAGCCATAGAACGTTTCTTACCGGAAGCCGTGGTAAAGAAAGAGCAATGAACTCACTCGAATCCAACAGGGCAACAGACAGGGCAAAAGAACTAGTGTTCGGGAATCGTCGTTTTGGATTCATTTTTTTTTTAAAGAGAAGAGCGCGCCAAAGTGTTCAAACAGGTGAGCGAGTTCCGGTGACGTCAGAACCGTGGTTTGGCCAAACAATGCATTCGGCGCTTCAGACGTCATCAGTCACGTGACAGTGAAATTTGACACAAGCCCCGGAACATTGCGCCGAACCACTCTGCTTCACAAAGGTAAAACAAGCGCCGAAGCGTCTGTGTTAAACCGCCCATCCCTATGTTTTGGAAAAATCAGCAAACTGCTGACTTACAAATTGTGGCCCATTATCCGTATAGGATAATTCTGGGATGCCATGCCTAGAAAAAAAATAGATTTTAGGTGCACAATCCCTTCCTCTGAGCGTGTGGGCGTTAATTTGGCAATCTCCACAAATTTGGAGTAGTAGTCTACTACTAGCAAGTAGTTAGAATTATCTAGCATAAATAAATCTGCCGCTAGTTTTTGCCCCGGTCTCTCTGGAAGCTCACTGGGTAACAGTGGCTCAACCGGGTTGGCTCGTTCTTTCATGCATGTTGTGCAATTTGTTACCATCTCATTTATTTGGCTGCTCAGGCCTGGCCACCACACCGCTTCTCTTGCTCGCTCTTTACATCTCGTCATCCCTTGATGTCCCTCATGAATGGCTTCCAAGACAGATGTGCGCAATGCTGTGGGAATAAGTCTGGAGCCTTTTAGCAGCACACCATCATGCACAGTCAACATTGCTCTCTCTGACCAGTACGCTTTTACTGTACCTGAAAGTCTACCATAATCTGGCCACTCACTTTAGCAATATGACATGACTTCAGAACAAACAACATCCTCTTTTAGTTGCTTTCTCAACTGTGTCATGCACCTGTCACTAGCTGGCATATTGCTTACTAGCTCTTCAATATATATGTTTGTCTCTTTCATTAAGTCTTTGGCTAGATCGGAGTGTGAGGGTACTGGTGCACGTGACAGTGTGTCTGCTGTGTGTAGTGCTTTGCCTGGTGTATGTGAGATGTCATAGCTGTACCGCATAAGCCTGAGTCTAAATCTCTGTATTCTTGGGGGTAACTCTGTTAAAGCTTGCTGTCCTAACAGGCTAACTAATGGCTTGTGATCAGTCTCAAGTAAAAAATGTCTACCAATCAGGAAGTCTCTGAATCGTTCGCATCCCCATGTCAGTGCCAGTGCTTCTTTTTCCACTTGTGCATATCGTTGTTCTGTGTCCGTCAACGATCGAGATGCAAACGCCACCGGCCTCCACTCTTCTCTCTCTTTTTGTATCTTTTTGTAGGAGAACAGCGCCGAGTCCGTACAATGACGCGTCCGCCGCCAGTTTCAGCTCTTTGTTGGGGTCATAAAGCGTCAGCACCGGGGTCGGGGTGAGGTCATCCTTGAGTTGGTCGAATGCTGCCTGTTGTGCGCAACTCCAGATCCACTGATTCTTTTTTGAAAGCAGGTCTCTCAGTGGCTTGTCCTTTTCTGCTAGCCCTGGGATGAACTTTCCAAGCTGGTTTACCATGCCAAGGAAACTACGAACTTCACTTATGTTCGATGGCTCTTTCATTTCTTTCACAGCTTTAATTTTATCCGGGTCCGGCTGCACACCTTCTGCTGACACGATGTGTCCCAAAAACTTGACCTCGCTCCTATTCAGTTCACACTGGCCCATATTAAGTGTGACACCGGTTTCTTGTAGCTTGTGTAGCACTGCATGAAGTCTGGTGTCATGTTCCTCTTGGTTCTTGCCCCATACAAGAACATCATCCATGTGACAGACCACTCCCTGTAGCCCGTCGAGCGTCATGGACATCCGCCGTTGGAAGTGTTCAGGCGCTGAGGCTATACCAAATGGTAGCCTGTTGAAATGGAAACGTCCAAACGGGGTTATAAACGTTGTGTATCTTGCTGACTCTGGTGACAAAGGGATTTGCCAGAATCCACGGTTGGCATCCAACTTGCTGAAGACCTGCGCTCCTGCAAGAGATCCAAGTGTGTGTTCCACCAAAGGCAAGATGCATTTCTCTCTGCACACTGCTTTATTGAGGTGTGTGAGGTCAACACAGATTCTCACAGAGCCGTTTTTTGATGGCACCGGGACCATTCCAGAACACAACTTTTCCATTTTCTCCAGCTCCTCCTTCACTTTGCCTAGAAGAGGAATAGGAACACGCCTTGGTGTTGCCAGTGAGAAAGGGTCTGCTTCTGGCTTGAGCTTGATCGAGTATGGCTGCTCCAGCATACCTAGACCTTTGCACAGTTTGGGGTATGACTCAGCTAACACTCCCTTGTCGATGCTGTCCGCCTTACAAACAAGGTTGAGTTTCACACTTGCTGGTCTACTTAACAGATTCACCTGTAGGCCTTTTATGACATACACTGGTTCTTGAACCACCTGCTCGCCTATGCGCAGTGAAGCCGTGTATTTGGCTATCACCGGGAGTGCTGTGCCACCTGGGCCAATCAACGGTCTGTTGGCGTCTGTAAACTTGGAGTCACGATTAGAAATCTTGAGATATGTCCGCTCCGAAATAGCTGAGACGTCTGCACCTGTGTCGATCTTGAATCTGACTTTGTGGTTTCTGATGGTTACGTCGCATAACAGGGGTCTATGCCGACATCTAGTGCTCCAAGAAATAATAGTTCCTCACCGCACCTTGCACTTGCTTCCACTACATGCACTGCTTTTGCCGTTTTGCACACTTTACTATAATGTCCCTTTTTTCCACAAGTGTGACAGATCACATCTTTGGCTGGACACTGGAATTTCCCATGTAGCGGGGATTTTCCACATTTGTAGCATTTTTGGTCTGTTGTCATTTTTGTTTTCATGGACGTGCTTTTTTGTTGAAACGATGTCTGTGGTGTGTACTTTTTTGTTTCTTATCTTGAGCTGTCACAGCATCAACTTCTGCTTTCGCCTCACCCCTGAGGTCAGTTTGCTGTTTCTTAATGACTTCTGACTGTCTTGCTATATTCACAGCTTTCTCCAGTGTCAGATCCTTGTCCAGCTGCATGCGCTCTGCAAGACTAGTGTCTCTGAGTCCTACCACGAGGCGATCTCTTATCAATTCGTTGTGGAGTGCTCCATAATTGCAATTGTCCGCCAGGGAGTACAAAGCAGTGACGAATGAATCCACTCTCATTGGACTGTTGAACACGTTGGTTGAATCTAGCTCTTTCGTAGATCACATTCTTTCTGGGCACAAAGTATACTTCAAACATTTTTCTAACGTCGTCATATTGTTGCCTCTGTACTTCAGTTAAAGCTTGACCACGCAGTATATCGTCCGCTTCGTCGCCCATGCAGTAAATTAGCGTTTTTACCGGGTTAGCTTGCGAGCTGAGATGCAGATTGCTGGCCAATCTAAATCTTTCAAAGCGTCTCTCCCACTCCTGGGGCTTTGTAAAGTCGAACGCTTCCGGAGGCTGAATCGTGAACGTTGCATTAGGTGGTGGATTAGCAGGGTTAGATGCTAGCTGGGGGGCCTGCGCGCCATCCATTCCCGCGCCGTGCACTTTTTCTTTTTTTTTTTTCCTCTCTCTTCGCCTGCCGACTGCACCGAGAAAAACACAAAACACTTTCCCAACAGTCTTCCACTGCCGCGACTCTGACACCATGTCGTATTTTTAATATGTGGGCTCAAACAGCAAGATATTCTCCACATGCAAGTTCTCCCCTTTCGCTTCACACGTCACACACTCTATCCAACTGCTTCCCCCTTCCGGTAACATCCGGTCTTCAAAATAAAGGCACACCAGCAAACATAAGGTTACACCACAGGTCGTCAGATACCTGACAGGTATGCTCACTGGACACTCCATTAGGTACGCTTAGTCACATCTCTTAAGGCACGGGTGTCCCAGCGTTTTACAGCCAGGTGACTTAATGCCCATAATGTTGTAATTCCCCCCACCGCCACATCACCTAATTTAAAAAAAAATTCAACTCCTAAAAAGAGTTTTTTCTTTACCATTTCAACTCTGCTACTAAAATGACATTATTTTTCCTCAGAATATTGCCAGTTTATTCCCGTAAAATTGCTACTTTTTGTTAGAATAATATTTTGACTTTATTCCTGTAAACTGAGTTTTTCCCCTTTTCTGCTGTTTTTAACCTTTTCCAACTATTTCAACTTTCTTTCTTGTGCTTCTGAATTTATTACCATCATATTTTGACTTTATTCTCCTAACAACCAAATTTTCCAAAAATTACAACTTTGTGTTTCTCATGTTATGACCACAAAAAAACTATTTTTTAAAAATATTTCAACTCTGCTACTCTGACATTTTTCCCTCATGAGTTTATTCTTGTTAAATTGATACTTTTTTGTCATTCCAATACGACTTTTTTCTCTAAATATTTTGACTTTGTTCTTGTAAAATTACTGCTGGTTTTCCCTTTCTTGCTTTTTTTTTGTGTTAAATTGTATTTTTAGAATGCACCATGGGTCAATAAGAAAACACGGGGCATAGTTGGCCCCGGGCCGCACTTTGGAGTGCCCTGTCTTAAGAGATATCTCCTATTGAACCACCTTTGAATTTGCAGTCAAGTCACCTAAGCGAACATGTTCATTCAAGTTTGTTTCAGGTGTCAGGTGACAAAGACCCCAACGGCACAACGCTTGCAGACGACACAGCAACACAGGAGCGTTTACTTCCTGCCACGACTTACGTGGAGCATGAATCATCGGTGTAAAAACATCGGATGTCGATGAAATTAGGGATGACCCCATCCACATTTTTTGGCTTCCGATCAGATGTGATTTTTTAAAAATAATAATAAAGCTTTTGTTACGAACATTAATTTGTGTAATTGAATATGGTTATGAAAATAGCTCTTCAAAGCATTAAAACCTCAGAGTCAGGTCCCTAATCCAATAAAAGATCCAACAAACGTCCATCCAATAAAAGGTCAAATTGGGAAAAAATAAGTGTGCAAAATACTTCTAGGGTAGGACTAACCATTTGACATGGTTATAGATCAATTTGTGTATATTTACAATATATGACAAACTCTCTTCAACCAAAGTCATTTACAGTATTGATGTTCCCTAGTATAAATAACCAGCGGTTAGAGCGGCACTTCCCGTGTGAGCTCCCCGCACCATGACACAGCAGTCCGGGCACGTTGAGGGGGAACTAGCGCTGTAGTCCAACGTGAAAGTAACTTAACCACGGTACACGGCGGACATGTCTGCATGGTGGTGTCGTCTTTTTTTCTTCTTGCGGGTGGCGGGAGTCTGTGGCGACCGGCTTTGAGGCGCATTACCGCACCTACCGTGTTGGAGTGTGGCCCAGAGTTACCAACGTGATAAGCAACCGTATCAGCCCGATCTCGTTATTGTCCGATATTCAGAATACAGCGGCTCGGCAGCCGATCCCAGGATGGATGGGAGCGGGACATCCCAAAATGGAATATGTGCGTCAAGCCAAAGATTGTGCCAATGCTTTAGGTTTTCCTGCCTATTTACTTATGCAGCTTGGCTGCTGTCATCAAAACAACGTGAATGACTTGAATATTTATGCAGATTGTAAATGAAAATACTCTACTGGTATGTTTCCATGATCATTCTGGGGGACTTTCAGAGCAAGCTGGTACATGTGCCCGTGTCTGCTGCTTCTAGTGCCTTACTTGTTTTTATTGTCCAATCATATGGGAAAATTAAAACCACTTATTTTTGCAATGATTTGTCCTCTATGTATTATTTTAATGAAACATTTCAGTAAGAAACCCTACCAGTTTTAACAAATACCCATAGGATTCCAGCCTAGTTTTAGTATTAATAAGGACGGTTTAATCCAGGGGTGTCCACAGCGTGACCCGCAGCACATTCTAAAAATAACAGGACAACTAAAAAAAATAAAATAAAAAGCAAAAGTCAAGTCCTGCAAGTATGGAGGTGTGGGGGCGCCAGCTTATGGAGTGCTTTGAAGGTGATGAGTTTCTATTGAAAGCGCTGTCGGACAGGAAGCCAATGGAGGTAAGAGAGAACGCGTGTGATGTGGTCTGAGTATTTGGTGTAATAATCATTCTGGCAGCGCAGTTTGAATAAGCGGAAGGTAACGGGTTAGTTTCTGTGGACGTTACGTTAATCAAGGCGGGAGGTGACCCAAGCATTCATGAGAATTTCTGTCAAGTGCTGGGAGAGAGAGGGTCGGAGTTAGGAGATGTTGCGAAGATGGAAGAAGGCTGTGCGTGAGATATTTTTCATGCGGGATTGGAATGAAAGGCTGCAGTCAAGGTGACGCTGAGGCTCTTGTCTTGAGAAAAACTATTCAACCATCTGTTTCATTGTTGAGGGAACGGGCCTTGGAGAGCGATGACTTGGAGCCTACAAGAAGAACTTCACTTTTATTGCCATGGAGTTTGAGCGTATTCATGGACATCCAGTTAGCGATGGCCTGGAGGCAGTCTGGACTGGCAGCAGGGCTTGGTTGCAAGATGATGCATGTCATCCGCGTAACAATGAAAACAAATGCCAAAATAACAAAAAATATTGAAGATCATCGATCATAAAAAGTAGGGGACCAAGGAGTGAACCTTGGGGGACACCGTGAATGATTGGTGAGCATGAAGATTTTCCATGGTGACCTTGAATAAATTGCAAACGGTTGGACTTGCGTGCGCCAGAGACCCCAATGCAGGCTAACCCATCCGGGAGGGCAGTGTGACATGTCAAAAGGTACACTTGGCTCGAGGACAGTGAGAACGGAGAGAAGTCTGCTGCAAGGAGGAGGTTGTTGGTGATGAGAGCTGTTTCAGGACTGTGGTTGGGCCAAAAACCTGACTGGAGGGGCTCAAACTCATTGTGAGTAGATGGTCCTGGGGTTGAGCGGCTACTTGGCCTGTCACAATAAATTTATTGTGCTACAAATTATTGTTGATATTTGATATTATTGACAACATTTTTTGAGACCATTTTATCATTAATTGTCATGAGGTGAATTCCACGTTTGAACCACTAGATGGTACTCAAGTATAGTGTACGGTGTCCCTGTGACGGACATTAGCTTGACACACAAGCTGCCTGTATGTGTTTTTGCAACATAGCCAGCAACGTATGTGAGTGTGCACCATTTTGCACTGTTTTGTTTACATTATCCGGCCAAACACCTCAGTAAGCGTTGGTCGTCTGGACAAAGGCCCTGCTGCCCAAGGCACCTCCATTGGTAGTTTTTTCCCAGTTGAGTGTGTTCATGTGCTCACCTTGTTCACCTTAGAAACCATCACTCCTGTGCCTCCATTCATGTTAGCATATGTTAGCGTGTAACCGAGGCAGTTTTGAGAGAAGGAATGGTGCCAGTAGACAAGGAGGTGTGCTTTTTTCCCCCCCATTTCTGCTGTTGTAACTATTGTTGTAACTATTTAAAAATGCGCCCATTTCAACTTTGTTCTTGTACATTTTCTTTACGTAATTTTGACTTCACTCCAACAATAATTTGACTTCATTGTCAACATAACTGTTTCATGCAAACTCATTTTCCAAAAATGACAACTTTATTCGTTTGGTTTGTTATGATTATAAAGTTAAACGTGAGAGAAGAGATTGTTCACCCATCGTTTAGGAATAGTTTAGTATATTTTTACAATATTCTGTACTTGCAATCAAGATTCACTGATGGCCTTTTCCTTCATCTTTCTTTTGCCCTTCCCACTCCTCATCGTCGTCGTCCACAGAGATTCCCTTGTCAGCTGCACATTTGCGGTACGCCCAACCCTCCACCTCTGCCCTGCAACAAAAACACTTGATGACATAGCACTTCAGTCACGGCGCCGTCTAGCGTGACTCCAAAAGGCTCACAAGTTGACGTCGTACCGCCTGAGGAATAAAACACACTCCTTGTGTCCGTATATTTCAGCAATTCGCACTGGCTTTTCCCCGCTGGCGTCATCCTTGTCGAGGGGTGCGTGGACCGAGTGCAGCAGCCTCAGCACCGCCAGGGACCCGGCCTCGGCGGCAAAATGGCCCGGGGTCCACCCGAGTTCTGTCCTCAGACAGGGCCGGGCTCCGTGGTCGAGGAGAAGCCTCGCCGTTTCCACGTCTCCTGAAGAGGGGGGAGGGGAGAAAAAGTAGGCGTATGTGTGTGTGGGTCACATTTACCCATATGCTGTCCTACCTTTGGATGCAGCCCAGTGCAGAGGTGTCTTGTTGCCCCAGTCCGTGTCCTTCTGATTGGGGTTGCATTTCTTCTGCCTCAAAAGCTTCTCAACCTGATCCAAGTCTGCCGCTGCTGCTGCCTGGTGCAACTCTGACATGGCTATGCTGGTTGCCGAGGCAACTGACAACAACAACAAGGGCCAAACACTAATGCCAGTAATGGTGCCTTTTGATAGCAATCTTTTTGGCAAATGAGATGAGAGCTTACCTAACCAAGATGGGACAGCCTGCTGAGGTGCGACCGTGTTATTTTACTGGACTTCTTTTATTTTGAAGGCCTGATTTTAAAGGACAACTGCTCTCTCTTTTTAATTTTGCCCATCATCCACAATCCTTATGTGAGATATGAACACACGTCTCTTTTCTGCGAGTCCTAAAGATATGAAAACGGGTAAAAAAGAGGTAGCTAATTACTGCACGTAATGGGACACACCTATGAAAACACCTCCAGCAAGGTTTAGAGGTTTTCCATCCATGCTGTGAGCATGTAGTAACAGGTATATTCATCATAACATAGAATACTTGGAGTATTTTGGGAACTTCGTACCTGGGTGCATTGATTTCACATAAACTTAGAAAGGAACGCTACACCTAGCGTCAAAAACACAGCTCCAATCTGTAGCGTTACCTTTGGCTAGTGTGTGGTGAAGCTAGTCGCTAGCCAGCTAGTAGCTAGCTGCTGTGGTGTGGCAAGGTGTCACTACACCACTAACGTAATTCTTGGGCGTAACAATGTTAATAATAATAATAATTTTATAAAAGCTTTTTAGCTAAGGATTGTGGATGATGGGCACTTTTTTTAAGTGCAGTTTTCCTTTAAAACAGCCACAGGATGCCAGAACAGAAATCATTTAATTCTTTTTTGAAAAACGTGTTTTAGCGCAGGGCAACTTTGGACATCATCGTGACATTTTTTTTAAATCTTGATGTTTATTAGTTCAAAATACAGATTAAAGCAAGGAACGGTGCAGGTCATTGGAAAATGCTTGTTTGTGCGCCCCCCCCGGGAATGTGACATCGCGTGAAACGCAGCAATTACAAGAACAACACACGCAGACAACTTGGCCTTGACAAAAGATAGTACTTTACAGTTTCAGTGAGATTAGCGGTTCTAGTTAGTAAGAGATACTTTCTAGGAGTCCATTTGAGCAACTAAGCTGATGGCTTTCTCACTGCAGTATTTCTCCATCACTGCGTTCACACTTACCCCCTCACACTCTACTTCTATTGCATACCGAGGTAGAGCAATCTCTGAAGTGTCTTCCGCATCAAACGCTGTTACTTTGAGTGGTTTGTCAGTCAGAAGCCTGCTGAATTCTTGGCAGGCACCTTTGTCCCAGGAGCATTTAGACAACTCAAATCCGCTCAGCGAGCACAAGAAGGCTTGAGGAGCGACCTCCAGCAGATCCAGAGGCAGCGGCCTGACATCTTGGGCGTCGACGTCCGAGTTGTTCCCATAGTCGATGAACACCACATTAACGCAGTCACCCACTCTACTGATGACTTGAGCTCGATACCAGTGGTGGTCCACAGAGTACAAAACCAGGCAGGGACTCCCAGGAATGAGAGTTTCCAGGAACTTCTCATCCAGCTCGGCTTTTCCTGCCTCCTGGGCAAGGCTAGACAGCTGCTTGAGATCCTTTGTGTTGGTGAACTGGCACCAGAAGAAATTGGGGTCCACAAGACAAGAGGCGTAAACCATCTCAGACTTGTTTTTGGAAATGTTTGGCTTTTTGTACTTGGCAATGTTTGCATTTACTATGGGCATCCTAGAGTGTGTCTGATTATTAAGGGGAGATTCCCGCTCTTCAGTGGTTGGTTTCCAGTATTTCTGCATTGCTGCATTCACAGACAATCCTTCACACTCAACTTTCACCACATGATGAGGAAGAGCAATCTCTGAATGGCCTTTAGCATGAGACACCGACACTGTGAGGGGCTTATCAACTAGAAGATTGTAGAAGTAGTCATAAACTTCGTCCTCCCAGGAGCCCTTGGAGTCATCGAATCCATCCAAAGTGCACAAAAAGGCCTGGGGGGTGTATTTCTGCAGACTCTGAGGCAGGGGTCTGACATTCTGGGGGTCAACGTCAGCTTCATTCCCATAGTCAATAAACACAACGTGGGCTTTGTTTTCCTCATTGCTCAGGATCTGTGCTCGATACCATTGGTTGTCTGTGGGAAAGAGTGCAAGGCAAGGACTGCCTGTTCTAAAGGTCTCAAAGGATGAGGGGTCCAGCTCTGCTTGCCCTACTTCCTGTGCAAGGCTCGCCACTTTGCGAAGGTCCATTGGGTTGGCAAATTGACACCAGAAGAAATGAGGTTGCACGATGCATGACGCATAAACCACCTCTGTTTTGTCAATATTTGGTTGCCTGTATGAGAATGCTTTGGCACTTTCCTTGATGACAATCACGTTGGACTCCATGGGTTGTGGCGGGGTGGCCTCTCGTATCGTTCCAGTCTCACACTCGGTGGAAATCTTGGCTTTCCAATATTTCTGCATGGCCTCGTTTACATTCATATTTCCACACTCAAGCTTAACTGAATGCTGAGGAAATGCAATCTCTGAATTCTCTTCAGCATTGAAAACGGTCACTCTGAGGGGTTTATCAACGAGAAGACTGTAGATGTCATCATAAACTTGATCTTCCCATGAGCCTTTGGACTCTTCAAATCCATCCAAAGCGCACAAGAAGGCCTGAGGAGCATATTCCAGCAGAGACTGGGGGATGGCCCTCACATCTTTAATGTCTATCTCAGACTCGTTTCCGTAGTCCACAAACAGAACACAGACCATGTTGTCTGTCCTCCGAATAACTTGAGCTCGATGCCACTGGGAGTCACTGGAGAAGGGGGCAAGACATGGACTTCCGGGGTTCAAAGTCTTGGGAGAAGTTATGTCTCGTAGGGACTCTCCAACTATCTGAGCAAGTGTTGACACTGCGTTCAAGTCTTCAGTGTTGGCGAACTGACACCAAAAGTAACTAGGCCCAACTATGCAGGAGGCATACACCTCCTCAGATGTGTAAGGAGAAACATTTGGCGTCTTGTAAGCAAAGCTCTTCTCAAGTCCTTTGGGGCACTGAGGAGGGCAACATTGAGCCATTGCAGTGTTTTGTTGGTTCATTTGGAGCATATCTTTATTGTCGTTAAGGGTGATATTTGAAAGTTCCTCTTCAAGAGTCTTTTGAGGGCCACACTCCAGTATTGTCGCCAGGGTTGTGTTTTGTTCTTGTGTTCCATTGCTGCTCTGCTCAAGCATCTCCCGTAGTTCTGATATATACACAAGTTCTTCAGTTAAAAAGTCCTCATCCTGTCCAGGAGCCTCCTCTTTTGAGACCTGGTTAGCTTGCACAACTTGATGAGACATCGCTTGTTGTTTTACATTTGCTATCTTCTCTCTGACAATGACGTTTACATTCAGCAACCCGTCAAACAGTTCAACAATTAGCTTCCCTCCATCCCCTGTTGACATTACAGAAATAGTCAAAGTTGTGCCAACGGCATGATCTGCAAACCACTGGTTGACCTCCTCTGGTCCATCCCCTGGAACGCCAAAGAGTCCAAGAGGAACCGCAAGTATTGGGACAGACCTTGTGATGCTTGCACTGGCAGACAAGGGGAGAATATCAGACTCGTTCACTGTGAGGGTGTTGCCGTAGTCCACAAATAGAATTTTAGGATTTGGAGACATTTTCACCACTTGACCTCTATACCACTCGTTATCTGTGTACCTAGCAAGGCAAAGAGTGTTGAGTCTGATGAGGCCATCTCTGCACTGAGACTTGCCAATGACCTGCTGAACATCTGCCATCACTTTGTCAAACAAATGAGAATTTCTGTTTAGCTGGCAGAAGAAGTGATGCACCGTCTCCGATGAGGTTATCCACACTTTCTCTTTTCTGCCTACCTCCATATCATACGTGGAATAAAGATACGTATCCACGGGGACTACAGGGAGGGCTTGAACACATTTCTGGGTAAGCAGTTTGCAAGCACTGTCGGATGACGTTTCGAGATCTACCACATTAACCAGTTGGCCTTCTTCATCAAAAGTTCTGGCTTTTACGATGCATTTGATTTCACACTTGCCAGATTCCACAAACATTTGAAACTCAGCTGATGCAGCATCGGTCCAGGCGGTATTAGTTGCAGTCTTCGGGCTGTCTAAGCAACACTGAAAGGCCAGCATATCAAGCTGCAAGAACGCCGGGTCAATAGTGTGTACGTCCCTCAGGGGTACTCTCTGTGTCGCACCGTAATCTAAAAACTGCACCTCAACTTCGGGGGAGTGGCGACTCGTGACAATCCTCGCTCTGTACCACATGCCGTCGTCTGGGTTTCGGACAACGCAGGCCGACTCAACAAGGGGCAGAGGGTGGACGGAGGCATACTGGTCTTGGAGACCTTCCATTATCAGTCTCAATGTTTCTTCATTTTCAGTTTTTTGACACCAGAACTTGTGCGGACCTTCAATGCAGGATACGTTTACCTTGAAGGTGCTTCCCACACAAAACCGATCTTCATGATGAAAACTTTGAACCTTGGAAGTCAAAAGACACCTATTGGTGGGTAATAGCGGTTGGGGATGTTCAAGGGCATCTCGGTCACTGGGACCAGAAGTGGGCGCGGCGTCTTCTCGGCTGTTAACCGGTCCATTCTTGGTAATGGCCAAGGTTTGCCTTTCCACGTTTTCAACATTTAAGTTGACAAGGTTGTGAAAATCAACACCTTGCTCTTCTTCTGCAATGAGATCTGATGGGGGTTCAATCTGAATGTTCAACGGTCTTTCAGTCCCTTCAGTGGCTACGAAAAGCTCTACTTTCTCCAAAAAACAAGTGTTCATGCACGTAGCATTTGGGCTGTACAGCGTGACATTGTAGGCACCCTCACGTGTGGGCCGCCTTTCAAGCCAGGCCGCAAACGTGTTATTCAGCAGTAAGGACTTCAAATATTCAATCTGGTTGTCTGTCCATCCACTGCCACCATCCTCCACACCGTGTAGGGAAAAGCGATATGTGACCACTGGCATTCTCAGAAATTCTCTCTGCAGAGGTCTGATAAGTCCCACGGGGACAAACTCCATTTTCCCTTCATCTATGCGCACGACTTGTACAAGCTCATCACCGTTTAAGATGTTTTGCTGTAGCAACGAGCGATGCCATCTACCGTTGTCTCCTCTGGTAGCGCACGGTTCTCCGGTGGTCTTTGGCTGTTCCTCTCCAGGGTCCGAGGACTCCTCATAGTACTGTTGGATCTCTTCTGACAGCCTATTGAACGATTTTGCAAAAATTTGTAGTCTGCAAAATACGTTATGGGGATCGATTACTTCAGTCACATTAACCGTTTCAAGTATGCCACAGAGCAGTTCTGGGTAGAAGTACTGTTCGGTCTTGTACAGGACACCGACATTCAGACTCCTCTGCATCTCATTACAGGTGACGGGTGCATCTTCTTTGGATGGATGCAGATATTCCAGCACAAGTCCTCTACACTCATCTACTGGAAGCTTCCTTGTAGCCCCAGAGGCGCACATTTGCTTGGAGATGAAAGGTATGTCTAAGAGAATCGTCCTGTCTGGCATCAAGACATGCTGGACCACTGCGCTCATTGTCTTTCCAGGAAGAGACATCAAAAACTTTGCGGCTTCCTCGGGCCAGTTCTCCTTAAGAGCGATGACGGTGGCCAGGATACAGGATTCGATTTCAGGAGGGAGGAAGAAACTGTCACTCTGGCCCCATGCTAGAGCGTCCCAATTGCTGACGTGGGGCTGTCCTTGGTCAATAAGAAAGACATGGCAAGTCTCATCTTGGATGGACATAATGCGAGCCCTGTGCCACTTGTCACCGATGCAAACCAGACACAGATCGCCCGATTTTCCTTCGGCTCCACAAAACATTCTTTTAGGGAGTTGGATCTGCTCCTTCATTTGCTCGTAGGCATGCTTCCTGCCCAATTGCATGCTGACCCACAGTTCCACAAGTCCACATTTGGGGTTTGTGTTGACTCTCTTGATGTCAACAGTTACTTCTGAGCCTGGTGTCGGCAGCCCGGGAATTGAACACATTGTGGGGCTTAAATGACTCTGGAAAGCAATGGAATATTAAACTAAATCAGACTATTAATATTTGATAGTTTTAGTTGACATTGATAGTTTTAGCTTGCTTATAAGCTCTATCACAGGTATTAAAACATTATAGAACAAAATGGCCCTATTATAAAACAGATTACACTTCAGTGCTCAAAATTTCAATGTAGTGCAGTGTTTGCCATACATTCATTTATTTATTTGTGGTGGCCACAAATAGCTTTGGTTCCACCTGTTTGCCTTCGCTCATAAAACACAATGGGACTACAGTAATCCCTCTTATCGCTGTTAACTGGTTCCAGACCCAACCGTGAAAAGTGAATTTCCACAAAGTAGGATTCTATTCATTTTCTATGCCGCTTATCCTCACTGGATACTGGAGCCTATCCCAGCTGACTTCGGGCGAGAGGTGGGGTACACCCTGGACTGGTTGCCAGTCAATGGCAGGGCACATATAGACAAATAATCATCTACACTCCCATTCATACCTATGGACAATTTAGAATCGCCAGTTAACCTAACATGCATGTTTTTGGAACGTGGGAGGAAACCGGAGTACCCAGAGAAAACCCACATACACACGGGGAGAACATGCAAACTCCACACAGAGATGCAAAAGCAAAGATTCAAACCCAGCTCTTCCAGATCTCCTGACTGTGTGGCCAACATGCCAACAACTCAGCCACCGTGCGGCACTACAAAGTAGGATTCCTTATTTATAAATATATATATATATATACAGTATGTCACAAAAGTGAGTACACCCCTCACATTTCTGCAAATATTTTATTATATCTTTTCATGGGACACCACTGAAGAAATGAAACTTTGCTACAATGTAAAGTAGTCAGTGTACAGCTTGTATAACAGTGTAAATTTACTGCTCCCTTCAAAATAACTCAATACACAGACCTTAATGTCTAAACTGCAGGCAACAAAAGTGAATACACCCCAAGTGAAAATGTCCAAATTGGGCCAAAAGTGTCAATATTTTGTGTGGCCACCATTATTTTCCAGCACTGCCTTAACCCTCTTGGGCATGGAGTTCACCAGAGCTTCACAGGTTGCCACTGGAATCCTCTTCCACTCCTCCATGACGACATCACGGAGCTGGTGGATGTTAGAGACCTTGTGCTCCTTCACCTTCAGTTTGAGGATGCCCCACAGATGCTCAATAGGATTTAGGTCCGGAGACATGCTTGGCCAGTCCATCACATTCACCCTTAACTTCTTTAGCAAAGCAGTGGTTGTCTTGGAGGTGTGTTTGGGGTCGTTGTCATGTTGGAATACTGCCCTGCGGCCCAGTTTCCGAAGGGAGGGGATCATGCTCTGCTTCAGGATGTCACAGTACATGTTGGCATTCATGGTTCCCTCAATGAACTGTAGCTCCCCAGTGCCGGCAGCACTCATGCAGCCCCAGACCATGACACTCCCACCACTATGTTTGACTGTAGGTAAAACACACTCGTCTTTGTACTCCTCACCTGGTTTCCGCCACACACGCTTGACACCATCTGAACCAAATAAGTTTATCTTGGTCTCATCAGACCACAGGACATGGTTCCAGTAATCCATGTCTTTAGTCTGCTTATCTTCAGCAAACTGTTTGCGGGCTTTCTTATGCATCATCTTTAGAAGAGGCTTCTTTCTGGGATGACAGCCATGCAGACCAATTTGATGCAGAGTGCGACGTATGGTCTGAGCACTGACAGGTTGACCACCCATCCCTTCAACCTCTGCAGCAATGCTGGCAGCACTCAGGCGTCTATTTTCCAAAGACAACATCTGGATATGACGCTGGGCACGTGCACTCAACTTCTTTGGTCGACCATGGCGAGGCCTGTTCTGAGTGGAACCTGTGATGTTAAACCGCTGTATGGTCTTGGCCACCGTGCTGCTGCTCAGTTTCAGAGTGTTGGCAATCTTCTTATAGCCTAAGCCATCTTCGTGTAGCGCAACAATTCTTTTTTTCAGATCCTCAGAGAGTTCTTTGCCATGAGGTGCCATGTTAAACTTCCAGTGACCAGTATGAGAGAGTGTGAGAGTGATAAAACCAAATTTAACACACCTGCTCCCCATTCACACCTGAGACCTTGTAACACTAATGGGTCACATGACACTGGGGAAAGAAAATGGCTAATTGGGCCCAATTTGGACATTTTCACTTAGGGGTGTATTCACTTTTGTTGCCTGCAGTTTAGACATTAAGGTCTGTGTATTGAGTTATTTTGAGGGGACAGTAAATTTACACTGTTATACAAGCTGTACACTGACTACTTTACATTGTAGAAAAGTTTCATTTCTTCAGTGGTGTCCCATGAAAAGATATAATAAAATATTTGCAGAAATGTGAGGGGTGTACTCACTTTTGTGACATACTGTATATATATATATATATATATATATATATATATATATATATATATATATATATACACACACACATACATACACAGTCAAACCTGTCTTAGCGGCCACCTTTATAGAACGGCCACCTGCCTATAGCAGCCACTGAAAATCACCCACAGCAAATTTACATGTTATAGACCCTGTGTATAGCAGTCACCTGTCTAACGCAGCCAGCGGCCACCCATTTTGTCTCCCTTGGTCAATATCTGACTGCATATAGCGGCCAAATTACCAACTCAAGTAGAAGGTTCATGCACGAAAAAGTTTCATTTTTCAATCAGTGAAGCCGTCGTGTGTAGACTTTAATTACTTAGTCCTAGCTCAGTCACAATCATTCACAAGATCCACACAAACTGTCAGTTGTTCCACATAAAAAAGCCTTCTTCTTTTGAGCTTGCTATTTCCTGGTCAAACATGTAACTTTAAGAGCATTTGCACCAAAACATGACCGCAAATTAGGCTGGGAACAGGACGTGCTCCCAGCAACGCTACAATAAAAAAAAAAAAAAACATCTGCTGGCATGCATGCGGCAGCGGGAGCAAAACTGAGTTCGGTTGTACTTAATTGAAGTATTTTAGAATGTACTCATTATTTGTTATTTTTCATCAATCCTCATCCACAAATCCATCAAAGTCCTCATCTTCTGTATTCGACACAAACAAAGCCGTCTTCTTTTCCGTTCGCTACTAGTCTGTTAACTTGTCAGTGTTATTCAGCTCCGAAGCAAAGAAGGAAACTTCTGTTGCTTCTGCCAACTTTATTTATTGAACGCGGCCACACACACATCTCGTCTCTCCTTCCTGCTTGCCCACAAGGCAAAGGTTAAACAAGCCCCACTACATAGCTGTCCAGCCAATGCCTGTAAGAAATGACACCGTTTATTTCCTGGTGTGCACTGGTCAATACTGTAACGCCGCTTGTTGTGGGGAAGGAAAGACTCACGTCACCGATGCACTTTAATGGCTTTATTAACAGCGGAGAACACTGCAGGACTTTACATCCACGCCAACATAAACACACTTCCCAACTCTCTCCAAACTCACAGCTAGCACTGAGCCTAGCTCTCCTGCTCGGGATGCCCACCGTCACTTCCCGTCACTTCCTGATGAACTAAAGCTGTAATGACACTCTGCCGTATAAAAAGTAAAATATAAAAAACAAGCGTAAGACATTACTAGCACAGCTTTGTTCTGTGGGTCGTGGATATATTCTATCAGTTATTATTAAGCCTCTAGCTTCCTTTTAGTAAGTAAAAACCTTGGTTATGATTGCACTACATTGTCATGTAGACCTACAAAGTACACTTGGAAGAACAAGAGGTGAATAAATGTATTGCAACTGATGTGAAACTGATGAGGGGTAGGATTAAATAAGCTTTGCTTCTTCCTACTCCTTTTTGGACATGCAAAATTGTGAAGTGTACTATGTGATGTGCTACTGTTTGACTCATGCATGTTCAGGATTAAAACCATGAACCATGATAATAACAAGCCTAGTAGTGTTGTACAACTTTTATCCGCAGTCTGCAGTGCCCTCTACTGGTCAACATTATTATTTTTTCCCTTTTTTTTTTCCTCTACTGGTCAACATTCAAACTGGACGCCAACCTGTCTATAGAGGCCACCTGTCTATAGCGGCCACTTTTGCAGACTCCCTCTAGTGGCCGCTATAGACAAGTTTGACTGTATTTCTCCAAAAAATTAAAGGAACACTTCAAAAACACATCAGATCTAAACTGGGGGAAAAATGATCTTGAATATCTTTCCTGATAATAAGTGGGTGATGTATTAGTAACAAAATGATGCCACATAATTTGATAGAAATGAAAATGATCACCCTATAGAGGGGGGAAATCAAAGACACATATACATATATATATATACATATATATACACATATATATATATATATACACATATACATATACATATATATACATATACATATATAAACATATACATATATATACATATATACACATATACATACATATATATACATATACACATACATACACACACACAGACCCTTTCCAAAAAATTAGAATGTCATGGAAAAGTTGTTTAATTTCCATAATTCCATTCAAAAAGTTAAACTTTCATAGATTATAGATTCAGGGCCCACAATTTAAACAATTTCAAGTCTTTATTTGTTTATTTTTACGTAATTTGGGCTTCCAGCTCATTAAACCCACGAAAACAGGAATTCAAAAAATTATAGTACTGTGAAGAAATCAGCCCAAATTTGGCAGGGCATGAATGTTTTAAACTGAGTGTCACACACTAATCATCTACTAAACATCTACTACTTTTTTTTTTTTTTTTTTTCAAAATGGCGCCGCTTGAGTGGCTGCCAGTTACAGCAGCTCTGTACTTTTCTTCCACCTTTTAGGGTTTTGTATAGTATTTTAGTTTTCTTTTTACTTTTTTTTGGTCGCATTTTGTCGAGTGTGCAGCTATGGAGGTTAATATTGTTACTTTTGTAATCTGCGCCTTGATGCTCTTTGAACTTTTCAGTTCAACTGTGGGAAACCTCTTCAGCCACAGCTCCCCATTCAACCAAGGCTCCATTGTTTACACCCGGGATCAGCTGTTAGCCCTGTGCCACACACCCCCT
Organism: Dunckerocampus dactyliophorus; assembly: GCF_027744805.1. Lineage (NCBI taxonomy): Eukaryota > Metazoa > Chordata > Actinopteri > Syngnathiformes > Syngnathidae > Dunckerocampus > Dunckerocampus dactyliophorus. The sequence goes on along the minus strand of NC_072831.1, from coordinate 30,464,050 downwards.
CTCTGCACGGAGAGGCCGGAGATCCCCAAGGAGCTGCAGAGGAGGAGAAGAGGATGCAGGTCGGGAGTGAAGTGTAAGAAGCGGAAAAGACGGTACAAGCCATGTCTACCGTCTGTCATCATGGGGAACGTAAGATCTCTCCCCAACAAGATGGAAGAGCTAACGGCGCTGACCCGACTGCAGAGGGAGTACCGGGAATGCAGCCTCATGTGCTTCACGGAGACGTGGCTGAGTGAGCTTTCTCCGGATTCACATGTCGCACTGGACGAATTCCAGTTGGTACGAGCGGACAGGAATGCAACGGAGAGCGGTAAGAAGAAGGGAGGGGAAATCGCTGTGTTTGTGAATGATAGATGGTGCCACCCGGGACACATCTGTGTGAAGGAGCAACTGTGCACCAGAGATGTGGAACTGTTAGCGGTTAGCATGCGGCCGTACTACCTTCCGAGGGAGTTTTCACATGTTATTGCTATGACTGTGTACATCCCCCCCCTCAGCGGTCGCTGCTGCAGCTATAGAGCAGATCCACACCATCGTCTCTCAACTTCAGAACCAGCACCCCCAATCCCTCCTCCTCATCTCCGGTGACTTCAATCATGCTTCCCTGTCCTCTGCTCTCCCCACCTTCACCCAGTATGTCAAATGCCACACTAGAGACAATAAAACGTTGGACCTCTTGTATGCAAACATCAAGGATGCATACACCTCATCCCCCCTCCCCCCGCTGGGTCGTTCTGATCACAACCTCGTCCATCTCGTCACAGACTACACTCCAGTAGTGAATAGACAACCCCCTGTGAAGAGGCCTGTGAAGCAGTGGTCTGAGGAGAGCAGTGCTAGGCTCAGAGACTGCTTCCAGACAACAGACTGGGAAGCGCTCTGTAGTCCCCATGGCAGTGACATTGACAGCATGACGCACTGCATCACAGACTATATCAACTTCTGTATGGAGAACACTGTGCCCTCCAAGGTGGTGCGGTGTTTTTCCAACAACAAACCCTGGATGACCTCTGAGATCAAGGCCCTGCTGAACAAGAAGAAGAGGGTCTTCAACTCGGGGGACAAGGAGGATCTGCGCAGAGTCCAGAGGGAACTCCGGCATAAGATCAGGAAGGGGAAGGACTGCTACAGGAGGAAACTGGAGAAGCGGCTGGAGCAGAATAATGCCAGGGAAGTCTGGAGAGGCCTGCAGACCATCACAGGCCATGGCAAAGGAGTGGGGAGAGACCAAGCCAGTGGGGACAAAATCTGGGCAGATGAGCTCAATCTGTTTTTCAACAGATTTGAGTCTGCCCCCCCTCCATCCCCTACCCACTCACCACTCTTCACCCCTACATCCACATCCCAGCCATCCTCTACCCCCCTCTCCATAACTGATGATCAGGTGAGAAGTCAACTAAAGAAGATCAAGGCAAGGAAGGCCCCGGGACCGGACGGCATCAGCCCAAGAATCATCAAGGACTGTGCTGACCAGCTCTGTGGAGTGTTAAGGCACTTGTTCAATCTCAGCCTGAGCCTGGAGAAAGTCCCGGCCCTGTGGAAGACCTCCTGTGTGGTCCCGATACCAAAGACACCACGTCCCAAGGAGCCTAACCACTTCAGGCCTGTTGCCTTGACCTCTCACCTGATGAAGACCATGGAGAGGATTATCCTGCATTATCATCCAACAACTGACTGCATGGATTTTAGACTACCTCACCAACAGACCACAGTATGTGAGGCTCCGTCACTGTGTGTCTGACATGGTGCTCTGCAGCACAGGTGCCCCTCAGGGTACGGTGCTCTCCCCTTTCCTCTTCACCCTCTACACCTCGGACTTCACACACAACTCCCCACAGTGTCACATCCAGAAGTTCTCCGATGACACAGCCATTGTTGGTTGTGTTTCAGAGGGGAATGATCTGGAATACAGGACGGTCATCAGGGACTTTGTCAGCTGGAGTGAGCTTAACCAGCTGCAACTCAACACCAGCAAGACAAAGGAGATGATCATTAACTTCCAGAGGAAAACATCCCACTTCACACCGGTGAACATCCAGGGAGCGGACATAGAGTTGGTAGACAGCTACAAATTCCTGGGTGTTCACCTTACCAACAAACTGGACTGGTCCGTCAACACCCACGCCCTCTACAAGAAGGGCCAGAGTCGCCTCCACCTGCTGAGGAGACTGAGGTCCTTTGGTGTGTGCAGGACTCTCTTACGGACCTTCTATGACTCTGTGGTGGCCTCAGCCATCTTCTATGTTGTGGGCTGCTGGAGAGGGGGCAGCACGGACAGGGACAGGAGCAGGATAAATAGACTGATCAGGCGAGCTAGCTCTGTCCTGGACGGTCCTTTGGACTCCGTGGAGGAAGTGGGGGAGAGAAGGATGTTGGCTAAGCTGACATCCATCATGGACAACACCTCTCACCCGCTACATGACACTGTTGTTTCCCTGGGCAGCTCCTTCAGCAGCAGACTGTTACACCCACGGTGTAAGAAGGAGAGGTTCCGCAGGTCCTTCATACCGACCGCTATCAGGCTCTACAACACCTGAACCATTTTTTATTCACTATGTCTATGCATTGCATGCATTGTCAATGACTATGCATTCTTTACTTGTGTACATACTTGTGTATCTTGCTTGCTGCTGTAACAGATGAATTTCCCTGCTGTGGGATTAATAAAGTACTACTACTACTACTACTACTAAACTCAAATCACCTGCACAGGCTTCCCCAGATGTCATTAAATTGCTTCAGTTTGGCTCAATTGTCTCAATTGGGTTCAATATGGGGAAGACTGCAGACATGACAACTGGCCAGAAGACCATCATTGATACCCTCCATAGGATGGGTAAGCCACAAAAGTTCATAGCTAAGGAGGCTGGTTGTTCACAGAGTGCTGTGTCCAAGCATATCAATGGAAAGTCTAGAGGAAGGGCAAAATGTGGCAGGAGAAGATGCAACAGCAAAAGAGATGACCGTGGGCTTCAGCGGATTATCAAACAGGGAAGATTCAAGAATCTGGCAGAGATCCAGAAAGAGTGGAATGAGGCGGGAGTCACAGCTTCAAAAACCACCACATTCAGACGCATCCGGGAGATGGGCTACAACTGTCGGGTTTCTCGGGTCAAGCCACTTCTGAACCTGAGCCAACGTAGGAAGCGTCTCCACTGGGCCAAGGAGAAGAAGGACTGGACTGTTGGCCAGTGGTCCAAGGTCCTCTTTTCCGATGAAAGTAAAGTGTGCCTTTCATTTGGGAATCAAGGTCCAAGGGTTTGGAGGAAGACGGGTGAGGAACAGAACCCAAGCTGCCTGAGGTCCAGTGTGAAATATCCACAGTCCGTCATGATTTGGGGTGCAATGTCCGGTGCAGGTGTTGGTAAACTCTGCTTTCTTAAATCCAAGGTCACCGCAACAGTCTACCAGAATGTTTTAGAAGACTTCATGATTCCTTCTGCTGAGGATCTGTATGGAGATGCAGATTTCATCTTCCAGCAGGACCTGGCCCCTGCCCAACAAAGAAGAGCTGACAGCAAGCATCAAGGAAATCTGGGCTTCCATAACTCCCAGGCAATGCCACAGGCTGATTGCTTCAATGCCACGTCGCATCGAGGCAGTGATTTAAGGCAAAGGGATTCCCAACCAAGTATTGAAGATTGACATATAGTTTTGAAAGTACCATATTTTGATTGATTTGATGTGATCCTAACTTCTTTCTTTTTTTTCCTGCAAAAACTGAGAAGTAAATGGTGATTTCTTCACAGTATTCTAATTTTTTGAATTCCTGTTTTCGTGGGTTGTATGAGCTGGAAGCCCAAATTACGTAAAAATAAACAAATAAAGACTTGAAATCGTTTAAATTGTGGGCCCTGAATCTATAATCTATGAAAGTTTAACTTTTTGAATGGAATTATGGAAATTAAACAACTTTTCCATGACATTCTAATTTTTTGGAAAGGGTCTGTGTATGTATATATATATATATATATATATATATATATATATATATATATATATATATATATATATATATATATATATATTTGTATATGTGTGTATATACATATGTATATGTGTATATGTATATGTGTATATACATATATATACAGCCAAACCTGTCTTAGCGGCCACCTTTTATAGAACGGCCACCTGCCTATAGCAACCACTGAAAAATCCCCCGCAGCAAATTTACATGTTATAGACCCTGTGTATAGCTGTCATCTCTCCAACGCGGCCAGCGGCCACCCCTTTTGTCTCCCTTGGTCAATATCTGACTGCATATAGCGGCCAAATTACCGACTCAAGTAGAAGCTTCATGCACGAAAAAGTTTTGTTTTTCAATCAATGAAGCCGTCGTGTGTAGACTTTAATTACTGAGTCCTAGCTCAGTCACAATCATTCACAAGATCCACACAAACTGTCAGTTGTTCCACATAAAAAAGCTGTCTTCTTTTGAGCTTGCTATTTCCTGGTCAAACATGTAACTTTAAGAGCATTTGCACCAAAACATTACCGCAAAGTAGGCTGGGAACAGGACGTGCTCCCAGCGACGCTACAATAAAAAAAAAAAAACATACGCCAGCATGCATGCGGCAGCGGGAGCAAAACTGAGTTCGGTTGTACTTAATTGAAGTATTTTAGAATGTACTCACGTTATTTTTCATCAATCCTCATCCACAAAACCATCAAAGTCCTCATCTTCTGTATTCGACATAAACAAAGCCGTCTTCTTTTCCGTTCGCTACTAGTCTGTTAACTTGTCAGTGTTATTCAGCTCCGAAGCAAAGAAGGAAACTTCTCCTGTTGCTTCTGCCAACTTTATTTATTGAACGCGGCCACCAGAAACTCACGTCGCCGATGCACTTTAATGGCTTTATTAACAGCGGAGAACACTGCAGGACTTTACATCCACGCCAACATAAACACACTTCCCAACTCTCTCTAAACTCACAGCTAGCACTGAGCCTAGCTCTCCTGCTCGGGACGCCCACCGTCACTTCCCGTCACTTCCCAATGAACTAAAGCTGTAATGACACTCTGCCGTATAAAAAGTAAAATATTAAAAACAAGCGTAAGACATTACTAGCACAGCTTTGTTCTGTGGGTCGTGGATAATAACAAGCCTAGTAGTGCTGTACAACTTTTATCCGCAGTCCAACAGTGCCCTCTACTGGTCAACATTAATTTTTTTCCCCTTTTTTTTCTTCTACTGGTCAACATTCAAACTGGACGCCAACCTGTCTATAGAGGCCACATTTGCAGTCTCCCTCTAGTGGCCGCTATAGACAAGTTTGACTGTAAAAAAAAAATATATATATATATATATATATATATATCTTTGAATGTGTCTTCTGAAGGCCTTGTATATTTGTATTTGACTTTATTTAGCCATTTTTATGCTTGAAAATGCTTAATTTAGGCCAACAATACAACAAAATGTTAACAACTGTGACAGAGCGACTGCATCTGTGAACGTAGCTCAGAAAACCAAAAAAGAAGCAACAGAAGAAAGTTAATTTGCATTTTTAAACACACTTGTTTTGTTTTTCAGGTTTTTTGGTAACTTTGTCTCCCACAGCATTTGTTACATGCAAATGCATCATGGACAATTCTGCAAATTAGATGACATCATATACCCTCGCCCCCCTGCAACTTGCCACCACAAATAGATTTTTAGCCCTGTGGGAAACCCTGCTGTGGTTATATTAGCTTCTTGTGTGGGATTAGCTACAAATTGACTTGACAGTCATAGTCAGAGCTACATAAAGTCCTATTACCAAACTGACCCAAATATAAGATAGTATGTTCGCCCGCGTAAAGTCTTCTGTTCAGGGTCAATTTAAATTAGTGTCAAAATGGTAGATATTGTAACAATATTTGAATAAATTACTACTAAATCATAAATACAGGACACAGCGTTTTGCATGTCAAAACACAAAAGCTTTAGTTTAATACATGCTGCCATTCAGTGTTCATTTCGGGAACTTTTTGGCTCACTCTGAAACATAACCAAAGACTTGACTTTAGAATAATGTCAACTGTTCATTCATATGAGTTGACTGTAACTGCTAACTCTAGCTAAAAGATGATGAACTAGCAAGCTCACTTACCTGAACTTCTTCGTAAATGGCAGCACTTAAACACACAGGAAGCGGGCTCACATACAACGCGATTCTTTCACTTTAGGTCGCTTCAAAACATTCCGTAAGGAAGTAGAACGAACGTAATGTTCGTGTCTGTTTAAACAGCAGCTTTTAAATGGCCCTCCTTCTTCTTTTTATTCTTCTTCTTCTTCTTCTTCTTCTTCTTCTTCTTTTAGTTTAATGGCGGGTTGCAACCATGACTTTAAAAGGTGCATACCGCCACCTACTGTACCAGAGTATGTAACATGGGCCATATACAGTATCTTACTTCATACTAACTTAGATAATGAGGAGACTACTTATACTACTACTAATAATAATCCTAATAATAATACTATAATAAAATATTCTAATAATTATCTATATTCTATTATAAAATCCTGTGTCCTTCAAATATTCTATCACTGCCCTCTGTATATCTCTTAGCCCCTCCCCACCTGTTCCTAAGATACCCTCAATGCTCCATTCCCTTCCTATCTTCTTAATTCTTTTCCTTAACGTTACACGTTCTTCCCTATATCTCTTGCAGTGTAGTAATATGTGTTCTACGTTCTCTATACTTTTGCATACATACATACTTTTGATTTACATTTCCCTACCAAAAACATCTTGTCATTTAACCCGGTGTGATTGAGCCTCATCCCAGTTAACACTATTTCCTCTTTTCTGTTTTTTCTCTTCACCCCTTGTACACTGATAGATTTTTGTACTTTAAAATACTTTCTCCCGCTACTCCCCTCATCCCACCTATTTTGCCATTTCTCCATCATTTGTTTTTTGATTATTGCCTTTACTTCGCCTTTACCAGCAGGTATATCTATAATTTCATTCCTTCTAATTCCCATTTTAGCCATTTTATCTGCCACCTCATTCCCCTCCACCCCTACATGTGCAGGCACCCAGCAAAATCTTATGTCTATTTTTAACATGTGTAGTTGGAATAAGTTTTGATGTATTTCTAATAATAAATCCTCTCGACATGATTCCATATTTTTAATACTATATAATGCTGCCAGAGAGTCCACACAACGTAGCACTCTATCTGCTTTTATTTCCTCTATCCATTGCAAGCCTATAATCATTGCCATCATTTCTGCTGGATAAACCGAGAGCTGGTCAGGTAATCTTTTAATGATGCTATAATTCATTGTTGGTACATAGATTCCAATCCCCACCTTCCCTTCTTCGCTTTTTGATCCATCTGTATACATATCTAAGTAACTATAATATTTGTTTTTGTCCTTTGTCCTTTTTCACTATCTTTCCATTTATTTTTTAACTCTGTTATATATATAGCTACTTCAGGTTTAGGAAATAGCCAGATAGGAATATTGCTTATGGGTGTAGAATTATTAATATGTATATTTTTTATGTTATATTTATCTATTTTATCTTTAATTACCCACCCAAAGCTATTACTTTTTGTTGTGTTATACTCCCAACATTCCTCCATCACATCCTTGGCCAGATGTCCATGCCTACATCCCTTAAGTCTACTCCAGGATGCCAACATAAGTTGATCTCTTCTCAGGTCATACGCTACTTCTCCTAACTCAACCTGCATTGCTTTCATTGGTGTTGATGTGATTGCACCTGTACTTATCCTAAATGCTTTGTGAATATTTCTTTCTATTTTCATTAAATGTGTTTTAGCTGCAGCTTCATATACAAAACTTCCATAATCTATAGTTGTTCTCATGAAAGCTCTATATATAAACATTAGTGACTGTTTATCTGCTCCCCACTCCTTACCTGTAACAGCTCTCATTAAGTTTATTATCCTCTTACATTTCTCTTCTACCTTTTCCACATGGGTCTTCCATGTGCCTTTCTGATCTAGCCACACACCAAGGTATTTCAAATGATCTACTTTTACCATGTTTTGTCCATATAGCATCAGGTTCTGATTTTTTAATGGCCCTCCTTGCCTTTGAAGCTGCGTTAAATTGCTGGGCCTGCTACGTGAAGGTAGGCGGGGCGTGGGCGTAGAGCCAATCACGTCCAAGCCCCGAGGTGAATCGACAATCTAACCAGAAAGTCTAAAAAACAGGAAGTACTGATAGAGCCACTGCCTTTTTTGCCTTCAGAAAGCTGAGAATTGAAAGTACACGGACGGAAATGCGTTTAAATAAATTATAAATTCACATATTAGACAACAAAGCTTCTATTGTCCTGTTGCCTGAGGTAGGTGGGGCGTGTACTCCGGTGGGCGGGGAGCCAATCACGTCCAATCCTGTCAGACGATAACAACCAGGAAGTCTAAAAAACAGGAAGTACTGATAGCGCCACTTTCTTATTTGCCATTCAGAAAGCTGAAATTTAAAAGTAGATGGACATAAATGCGCTCAAATCATTTCTAAATTGACATTTTAGGCAGCAGAGCTGCTTTTTTCGAGTGGCTTGAGGTAGGCGGGGCGTGTTCTCTGGTGGGCGCGGAGACAATCACGTCCAATCCCCTCAGGTGATCGACACTCTAATCGGGAAGTCTAAAAAACAGGAGGTACTGGTAGCGCCACTTTCTTGTTCGTCTTTCAGAAAGCTGAAAACTAAAAGTGCATGGACGGAAATGCGTTTAAATAATTTCTACATTTACATCTACATCTACATACATATATACTATACTATATATTATATACTTTTTCCCCTTCCAATTCTCATTGCCTTTGGGACAAAAGTCTACTGTGCACCCTGGCTCAGCACTCCCCGATAGCAATGATAGTTTTACTCCTCTAGAAAGAGATTTTCATTTGAACTGCATATCCCATCCCTTTTTTCCACTAAAATCCATGGTCATGATCCTTTACTTTTTTTCTTACTTTCATAAAATTCACTATGCTCTCGTCTGTACAAAATATGAATCATAAAAGAGACAAGTTTTAAAATCATTTCACATTTTGATGATTTTTTTTGTTAGTGTTAAGAAATAGAAATAAGCTCTTTTCTGATGTAGAAATATATTTGAACAAAAACCACAGGAATAATATGTAATATAATATGTAATAATATATAAACATTGTCTCCATATGGGGGTTCATTTGAAATTTGGGTAAACAAAATTTTAAAAAACGTATATTTTTTAATATTTGCAAGCAACCGCAAATGATTTAGTAGTCTAGTGGCGGTTGTTTGTTTACATATCCCCCACAGCCCCCCATGTACAGCCCTTATGACTCAGGTATGGTATGATATGGACAGAATGTTTAAAAATGATCATAGAGTCCTTATGACGAAGCTCAAGCACACCTGTTGTGCGAGGTTAGTGTGGAGACTAACCTTGCATTTAGTGTGAGTGGCTAACAAACTAGCAACACACTTAACAACTCACAAGTTCTCACATAAGTCATTGTCCGACAAGTGTTTCTTGCGAGTGGTAATATGGCGGCCGCATAGCTTCACAAGTCATTGGCCAATGGGCTATCCAGATTTTTTTCGTACAGATCAGTGGTCCAATCCCTGTAGGCGATCGACACTCTGACCAGGAAGTTAAAAAAACAGAAGTCTCGTTAGCGTCACTTTCTTTACCATTCAGTACGTTTGCATAAATCATTTCGAAATTCACATTTTACTTGAGGTGAACTTCTGTTGTTGTATACTTTTAATTGTCATTTACGCGTTTAGATATGAAAATAAAGATTTGATATTATTGATATGATTTCTTTAAGACCATTATTGTTAGCTAACCTTACTCCAGCAACATACGGTAGTTTACAAACAATACAGCTCACATGATATTTTTCCAGTCATCAGCCAATCGCATCACCTCCAGTGTCTTGGAAAAAAGCCCGTTTGTGGTTTATTGATTTTAATCACTACAGAACGTATTTGTTCAAGGGGTGCAAAGACATGCCACATGTATAAAAGAATACAGTCACTTGTATCTTGACTTTTCATATTTGATAGAAACATTTACTTTTGACAAAGATCTTGAATTGTGTGCAGACAGTAAAGCAAACAATATGAATAAAGGGGGCGTAAACAGCAAAAAGAAAGCTCTTCTGCCGGGAGTCCACCAGTGGGAGTGGACTTACAAGCAGACATGCTTGCATTGCCTGGAAGATATTAAATGTTGTCGACGTAGGAATGCAGTGTGTCCAGTAAACTTTTTTTTTTCTTGGAATATGCGTCCCTGTCATGAGGGAGCTCTCAGCACGAAGGTCAAAAGCCACAGGAATCATTTTTAATCATAGTAGTGCTCTTTGTTTCTGTAAACAAGTATGTTGATATGTACCGTGTAAACAAAGCAACCAGGATCAGAAGCGGACAGAAAACAAACATGACAGTGCGAATGGAGGCCGGGGGGGCACGGCGGGGGGGATGGTCACGCTCCCACGTCAGGTGAGCGTCGTCACACACTGTACATCCCATGCAACTGCAGGTGGTCCTCGGGTTACGGCGTTCCGTGGTTACGATACAAACGCTCTCCCGTGAATGAATCAAAAATGTCAAAACGCTGGAGAAGTCGTTAGAGTGGATAACATTGCTTATTAGTTCACTTTCTGCACGTCATTAAGTCTTCATTCTGTCTGTAAGGCAGGGACTTCTGGTGGAAATGCGACAAGGAAAAGCAAAGCCATATCACCATGGAAACAAACCCACCAACATCGGCTGCACTTTTGGCATTAACCGATGGACTGTTGCGACCGTCTTTAAGGATAAAGATGGTATCCTCAAGCATGCTAAAGGCTCTACTCCCATGAAAGTGACAGTAACAACTAGGCAGTGTAGTGGTCTTAGTATTGAAATGGAACCAGAATCAGGTCCCTTTTTTAATAGCGTTTCATCGAATTCTTCTGTTCACTCATTTTATGACTGCATTTCACACTCTCACACGTGAGAGACTTAATTGTTCATTCAGGTCAGGCGTGTCCACACTTTTTTCCAGCGAGGGCCTGAAATGTTGTAGTAGACATGTAAAGAAGTATATATAATATATTTCAAGAAAAAACTTGACCTCAGCTTTGTCATAAACGTGAAAAAGTTTATTATTGGAGCTATTATTAGAAATTGGCCTTTTTTCCCATTTTTTTGTTTTTTTCTTGAATATTCTTTGTAAATTTTCCTCTCATCATATTATGACTTTATGCTGGTATTATTAGAACTTTTCCACCAGCGTAATTTTCAAGAAATGACAACTTTATTCTTTGTTTTGTTTGTTTTTCGTGATATTATGTTTTGACAATAAGAAAAGCATTTCTGCTTTGTGACACAGGTGAAATGATACTAAAAATGACATTATTTTCCCCCGTTATATTACCAGTTTATTCTTGTAAAATTGTGACTTTTTTCATTTCAACTTTCCTCTTGTAAATGTTCTTGTAATAACGACTTCATTCTCATCATATTTTGCATTTATTTTCGTAATGTTAGAACTTTTTTTTCCACCCTAATTTTCCAAAAATTAGAATTGTACTCTTTTTGTTTCTCATATTACTTCCTTTTTTAAAAAATGTATATATTTTTTTATATTTCAACCTACTAAAATGACATTATTTTCCCTTCCCATTTGATTTTTTAAGTTAATTCTGTAAATGTTTTCCTTATTAAAACAGACGTTTTTCTCTTCATATTTCAGCTTCCTTCCGTGTCATAATATTTTGACGTTATTCCCATAATGTTTCCCCCAACTTAATTGCCCCTTCATTTTTGTTTTCGTTCTGATAAAACGTTTTTTTCTGGAATATTTCAACAGGCAGCTAATATGACTTTGATGGTTTTTACCAGCACTATTACTTTATTCTTGTGAAATAAGCACATTCTTTTTCTCTTCATATTTGGAATTTATTCTTGTAATATGACTGCTGATTTTTCCACTTTTGCTGCTGTTTTTTTTTTTAGCTAGATGACATTTTTAGAATGTGCCTCTGATTTAGGCCTAATATCCGACGTGCACCAAAACTCTCTTCAATGGGAACACATTTGTAAGCCGGGGACCACCCGTATACTAAATGAATGTCAGGATGATTTCTCTTTTATAACCATCTAAAGATGAAAAAACAGGTAAGAGATTGAATACATATCGATATATTTTTTAGACACGTAATATATGCATGCAATACTTTTTGTGGGTAACTTCTGGAAGAAGCCTCCCTGTCCTGTCATGTAGAGACGGTTACCGGTTACCGTATTCCTTGCTAGGACTGAAAGCGTACGGTGGTTTGAGCCGTGAACACTTGCCTTGCTGGGGAGGGAATGCCGCAAGTTTGAAAAGGCTGGATGAGGGCGGGGTTTACTGTGCACAAAACACGCTGGCATGTCGGGAAGTAGAAGTGTCAGGATATCTTAACATATTGGAGATGAGTCAGCATATTTGACATTCTCATGCATGCAACCACAAGAAGCGAGTCCATTGAAAAATAGTCCAAGCGTTGTTTCTTTTTCTTTTCTTCTTCTTTCCTGTGGAAATGGCAGAGAACCTAATGAACACGTGCTGCCGTCCAGCGTGTGTTTGTGTGTGTGTGTGTGTGTGTGTGTGTGGATGCAGGCTGGGGGGGCGGGGCCAGGGAGCGAGCAGAGGCGGGGCTTGGAGGACAAGGGCGGCGTCGGTGGCGGTCGCAGGAGGGGGGGCTCACTTCTGCATGTCGCACTGCAACAGCAGCACGATGGACGGGTCGCTCTTGGCCGCCTCCTTGAACTCCTCCAACGAGATCTGGTCGTCGTTGTTCTTATCCATCTTGCTGAAGATCTTGTCCACCCGCTGGGCTGGTGTCAGGCCGTCCTCGTTCATCTTCATCATGATCACCGTGCCTACCATTTTGTAGATGGCCTGCGGGGGCGAGGGTGCTTTGTTAAGCTTTTATTGTGACAGCCCATCTGCACGGAGGGTGGCCGCCACAAAAACCACAAAGCTGACATGCAGTGGTGTCATGTGATGGGGGGAGGAGGAGATGAGGTTTGTTCTCCTTATTGGCGTGTCTGAGTTGAGTGTGCTGTTGGATTTGACCGTGCAGGTGGCATCAAGCAGAACGACGTACGCAAAACAAAAACACAACACATCCACAGCAAATGAACGCATCACATGAATCAGCTAAGTGCTAAACATGACACGTAACTTCAAACTGACATTTCCAAATCCCCGCAAGGCATGCTGGGTAGTCCAATATGAGCTGTGAACAATAAAAGACTGGATGACAAGACTATGTTAACTCCTTCTTCTTTACAACCTGCTCAACATATTTAGCAATCTACCACAAGCTACTCAGCATGCCTTGCGGCGGGAATGTACTGGTGTTTTTTTGGCTTTGGTATTGGGTATGTGGGCACAGATATGCATGCCCACACGGTGCAGCTGGTAGGTTGCTTTGTGCGTTCCGAGTGTTGACTTGTCGTGTTGTTTTTTCTGCAAGCTACAGAGGGCACTGCCAGCCATGCTGCCAGCTACAGTTCTGATATGAAATGTTGAAAACATTTGGGAATGGTGGCCCGTATTAAGACGCGCGGGCCGGAGTTTGCCCACCCCTGGTTGAACGGGTCCCTGAGATGATTCATCAGCTTTGCTTAAATATGCTATCTATTGTTTGCAATGATGCTCTCCATTGTTCAACAGTAAAGTCACATTTATAGCTGATGAGCCACCCATGACGAGCTCGCTCTCGCTGTTCCGCCTCGTTTCCGGAAGAGACACCTCTCAGCTAAAGCAGAGCAAACGAGCGCTTGTGGAGGTAGGTGGTGGACTTGCTTCAGTATGTTTTTCATCCAAATAGTAGTCGTGCCAAAATGTTTGTTGCTGCTGGATGTTCATCGCATTCTGTAAGTTTGTTTTCTTCTCCAAAGGAGGAAGGTTGAAGGCAACAATAGTTTTGGAGGAGAAAAGAAGGGAGAAACATTTGGAGATGAAATAGAGAACTTTTAGAACATGGACTTAAGCCTTAAGACATGGAGATGAAGAATGGTGGCCTTCAGAACACAGAATGGTAAGTGTAAATGACTCTGAAGTTGCTGATCCTTCAATTATTCTTTCAACTCAGCGTCTATGTGAGCATAGAGGGTCTTTGTAGCCTGTTTGATTGTACATGTGGCTGCCCCTGCCACCACCGCTCCCCACGGTAAACATATGGCTGTGAAAAATGTTTATGTGACATGTACAGTACAACGCTGTGCAGCCTTGTCGCTCTCATGGAGTAGTGTTTACAAGACATTATGTAAACAAGACCTGACTTAGTCTCTTGTGCCAACTTTGACATCTTCTTGTCTTGTCTTGTTTCTGTACTGGTGGAATAGCATCCTTTTTAAAAATGCGTTTTAGCGTACTTTCAAGCCAAATGCCTCTTGGACTAACTGCTCTCCACCATAGACAACCCCACCCACTCACTCCATCGGACAATAGAGGGCGGCGGTGGAGCTCATTCTTCAACAGACTCCTCCGGTTCCGTTCCCACAGTAAACACGACAGGACTTCATTCCACACGCCATCCAGCTGTGCATATATCAATAAAGTCTGTTTAAGTCGAAGTCTAAAGGTGTTCCTTCAAATCAGTCGTCAGTGAAATGATCACTGCAAAGAGCAGAACTGGAGGTGGCCGTCCATCTGTCTCTCCTTCTCTGCACTTGACTCATCCATTGTTGTCTTCAACCTTCCTCTTTTGGAGACGTAAAGAAACGTACAGTATGACTGGGATGCTATGAACTTCCAGCAGCAACACGACATTTTGGCATGACTACCGTTGGGATGAAAACTATACCGAAGCAAGTCCACCATCTACTGTACCTCCACAAGCGTTTCTTTGCTCTGCTTTAGCTGAAGGGCGTCACCCCGATGACGTCACGTCCGGAAACGAGGCTAGCTTGTCATGGGTGGCGCCATCAACTATAAATGCGGATGAATCGTGTCAGGGACCCTCTAAAATGCGGAAATAAATTGATAGTTGGTGCATAAATAAGTTCAACGTGTATGGTAAAAGGCTATGCTTAAAAAGTTCAAGTGAGACATCTTCTACAGAAAGAATCGCTGCAAGAGTGAGTGCTCTCCTCACCATTAGATGATCTGTGAGGTTTTTCCAATCTTGGTGATCATGATGCGCGATACCACTTGTTCCTACGCATGTGCACAACGCATCTACATCCGCTCGGCCTGTTTTTCGGCAGTCACGAGTTAGACACGCCGACTCAATGTCGACTCAGCAGTTTGCTGCCTCATCATCATCGCTATTCCAACATCGGTTCTGTCGCGTACCACGTGGTTCCACTGACCTCAATTATCTCCAGCATCTCCACCCTGGTGATCTTGCCGTCCCCGTCCAGGTCGTACATGTTGAAGGCCCAGTTGAGCTTCTGCTCAAAGCTCCCACGTGACGTGATGGACAAGGCGCAGATGAACTCTCGGAAGTCGATGGTGCCGTCGCTGTTTTTGTCGAAGGTTCTGAAGGCGTGCTGCGCAAACTTGGAGGCGTCGCCGTAAGGGAAGAACTGCAAGAGAGGAAGGAGCAAGAGCAAGGGTGTCCACACCTTTCCTCCAGCGGGGGCCACACATGCAACACATGCAGATACAGCATGCTAGCAACGTCAGATATTTATTACCATCAACTTCCCTCTTTGCTCTTTCCCCCAAAGATTTCATCTTTCTTCCTAAATCATCTTCACAAATGTTGTTCCATCATTTTCTGACTTTATTTCCATCATGTGTTGACTTTACTCCCGTAACATTAGAACTTTTCCCCCAACCTAATTTTCCAAAAATGACCACTTTATTTAGTTTGCTTTGTTTCTCATAATTTTATGACTTTTAAAAAAACAGTAACACATTTGTTCTTGAATAGTTCATGTCAATGCTGCTGAAATGACCTTTTTTCCCCTGTAATATTACGAGTTTATTCTCGTAAAATTCCATTGCAGCTTTTTTCTCGTAATATTTTTTATTTATTCTCATAAAATAACAGCTGTTTTTTTTCCCTCTTATGCTTGTTTTTTTCATTTAAACTATTTCAGCTTTCTTCTTGTAATTCTGACTTCATATTGGACTTCATTCTTGTAACATTAGAAGTTTGACAAAAATGACAAATGTATTATTTTGTTTGTTTTTCATAATATTACCGCTTTAAAAAACATTTTTTCTTTAAAATTTCAATATCATGCTCCAAAAATGCTGTTTTTTTCACCATGATTCTCAGAGACTTACGTCTTTAATAGGAATATATTCATATTTTGGCTTTGTTTTTTAAAAAAGACATTTTTTTTCAATTTTGCTTTATTTTTTTTTTTTTACTTTTTTTGTTAAATTATATTTTGAAAATGTGCTGCAAATGGCCCCCGGGTCACACTTTGGACACCCTGAGCAAGATGGCTGGATGGAAGCATTCAGACGGGAGAGTCAAAGACCCACTATCTGGGGGCCGTAGGCGACTGCGTGTGGACCCACCTTGACGTAGAGCTGCTGGAACTCCTCCAGGTTGAGTCTGCCACTGGGACAGTCCTTGAGGAAGCCTTTGTACCACTGCTTCAACTCGTGCTCGTTGAACTCCGTGTTCTTCACCAGATCCTCCATCACCTCAGGAGTCAGCTTGCTGTTTTGCTTCCCCATGCTTCCTGCGGTGCCTTCATGCGCACATGAGCGGCGGCAGAGGGAGAATTACGGCACATCACATCAAGTCAGCCCTACCTCTAAAGTAGAACCATTTCTGCCAGCAGAACAGTCGGAAAACACGCAAAACACAAAGTTCCCATCCCTGCGACATCAGAAGCATCCATTCTGCGAGTGCGTTTCGCTTTTCTTTGGCTTCTCTGTGTCAAGGCCACCGGTGACGGTGTGAAAATGTGATGACAGCTGCAGATGGAGCTCACCGCAACGCAGGACAGCGATGCGGGAGTCCCTGTCCTGGCTGCTCAGTCCAACATGGCTGTGGAGATGGACATCCCACGTGAACGGTTCCAGCACAAAAGAGAAGAAGTGTGATTGCAGCCCATGCAGGCTAGCTTATAGCATCACACGGCAGTGCAACCTCAACACATCATTTTGGAAGCCACAACCTTCCAATGCACTTTTCCTACAAACGTGCAACTTCCCATCCATCTGGAACACTTCTTTTTACACTTGTATGACAGATAAAACATGCAAATTCCATTGTTTCCTGTGGGAAAGTCCAAATATGAACAAATCAGAGGCCAACCAGCGTGGCAGTCAAACAACGACACCCCGTTCCCCATCTAGACATTTCAGGTACCAACTTATTGCCCCCCCATGTGAGTAATGGTCTCACCTTGGCCACCCCAGTCAAACATTTGTGGCTCCGCCACTGCACTTTCTTTTCATCAGGAGGGGTGAAAGCATTGAATTGCCCCCCCCCAATTGGCCCCCCCTTTCTAGTTCTGTTTGTGCCGGTCTGTGGCACTGACCTGGATCACCATCCCTGTCACACGTGCAGCATGACACCTTGTGCAGGAAGCGGCCACAATGCGTCAATTTTGCGGCATCCAGCAAGCAGGAGCGTGCACGCTGAGCATCCAGCAAGCAGGAGCGTGCACGCTGAGCATATGCTCCGCTTCTCCGCAGCACGACGGCGGGCGGGCCGACTGCGTTGGCCCCCAAAGCACGGCACGAGATAAGGGTGCCCCCACCGGCCAAAAAAGCACCTTGAAGGTGTGCATCGGCTGCCTCCCGGCGGATGACCTTGAAGGACAAACACTTCGCACGAGGAGGATGACACAAGCAAATCGTTCAGCATGGCAGCAGCATCCGCGCCACATCACGCAACTGTTTTTTAGTGGAGGGTGAGGGTTGGGGGGGGGGGGGGTGAAATAAAACGCAGGCCTCTCAATAGAAACACAGGCTGGTGTGTCGTCAAGCACTTGGCGCAGTGACCGCGTCTCAGCGTGGGCACGCGTGCACACATTCCGATGGAAACGACGCACTGAGGCCACATAACCTCCTGCGAAATGCGAGTGTCCCCCCCCCCCCCCCCCCCCCCCAAAAAAAACAAACCCCTTCACACGATGAGTCGCCTTCAGACGTAATGCGCAAATCTTCGCTCGCGTGCACGCAGAAGCCTCCTCGAGCTCCATCCGTTCATGACATGGATGGCAAACAGTAGCGTCTCGTGCAGCAGCTTACCTTTCCGCGCTCGGTGTGTCGATGTGCTCCTCCTGCAAAGTACACGGAAAAACTCCCCTCCGCTCGCGAGGCTGCTCCAAAAGGGGGGTGGGGGGGTGTTTGGGGAGGGGGGGGGGGGGTGACACTCAGCAGCGCTGCTCTCCTCCTCCACAAGGAACCTGCCGATGGAAGGAAGATGAGCTTGTTCCTGCACGAGCATCCCTGCTGCCTGCTCACGAGCCCAACGATGCACCTCCACCTGCTATGCGCACATACGACACTACACTACTGTGTAATATAGTACCATACAGTACCATACAGTACTTGTACACCACTGTGTACTATAGTACCTTACAGTACCATACAGTACTGGTACACTACTGTGTAGTATAGTACCATACAGTACTTGTACACTATGGTACTGGCCGTGCCTCTTCATCCTGGCGCCGTTGGGCTGTACCGTAGCGTTCTTGTATCCTTGATGAAACATTGCTCCTGTCGTCCTACTTTCCTCACACGGTTTGTTTTCTTCTATGGTTTATTGGTGGTTAGCAAGCAGCTCACACGGTTAGCTAGTTTGCTAGCCATGACCACAGCAGGTGACGGCAAGGACAGTAAGGACACAGAAGACAATGGGCGGTGCAGACAGGAGAGAGAGAGGGAAGAGAGAGCACAGAACTCCAACACTCATAAATATGTTTATTCTAGTAGTTTTTAATTATTTTACTCAGTTGCATCTAATAAAGAGAATAATTGTATTGTTATACCGGGGGTGTCCAAAGTGCGGGCCGGGGGCCATTTAGAGCCCGTGGCTGTTTTTTATTGGCCCGCGGCACATTCTAAAATTACAAATACAACCCTAACCCTCTGAAACAAAAAAAGAACAGCAGAAATGAAAAATGCTAGGTCAGCGCTTTAAAAGTAAATGACGTTTAGCAACAGCAGGGGGCGCCAGTGCTGTTCTGTTCCACCTCCACGAATGAAGTCTTTTGTCCCAAATGGATCATGTCCACCCCAAAATGTACACAAGCGGAGTGACTTGGACGTGAGTGAAGCCAAATGGAAAAGCGCAGGGATGAACGCTACGGTACAGTACGGTACGGTACAGTACGGTATGGTACGTTGCGGTACGGTACAGTACGGTACGATGCAGAACGGTACAGTGTGGTACGGTATGGTACGGTGCGGTATGGTACGGTTCAGTGCGGTACGGTATTGTACTGTGCGGTATGGTATGGTACGGTACAGTATGGTACGGTATGGTATGGTGCGGTAGGGTGCGGTGTGGTGTGGTACGGTATGGTATGGTGCGGTGTGGTGCGGTACGGTGCGGTATGGTACAATACGGTATGGTAGGGTGCGGTGTGGTGCGGTACGGTACAGTGCGGTGCGGTATGGTACAGTATGGTATAGTATGGTGCGGTGTGGTGCAGTATGGTATGGTATGGTGTGGTAGGGTGCGGTGTGGTACGGTATGGTACAGTGCGGTACGGTGCGGTATGGTGTGGTACGGTGCGGTATGGTGCGGTACGGTGCGGTGTGGTACGATATGGTACGGTGCAGTACGGTATGGTACGGTGCGGTATGGTGCAGTGTGGTGCGGTATGGTACGGTGCGGTGTGGTACGGTATAGTACAGTAAAACACACAGCGCCAGCTCATGCGGGTTGGGTGTCTGTTGGACTTCAACGGTCACATACAGGACGTTCCTGGACACGACAGCAAACACTGGAACGTCTCGGCATCAACGCCACCGTGGCTTCCATGACAGCAGCTTTCACTTCCCAGGTTATTCTTTCTTTCCATTCCAGAATAAAAGATGAAGGAAAGAACCACGTGCTGATACGGGATGATGTAGTACCATCTTACTACGATGCTAATGTTGTATTGGCAGACAAAGTACTGCAGGTGTTTGTGTTCTTTGAAGCTTACGAACACGTGCGCTGCTTCCCGTATATTCCCGCGTTTATTATGAAATATATTAGGACCGCCACAGATCCATTGTGTCGGCCCTCGCTCATAAGCACATGATAACGCCGTGCCAGAGAATAAGAAGACGTAGCAGGAGGGACCCGTGTTGCCGACCCCTCAAGATCAGGGGTGTCCAAAGTGTGGCTGCGGTAAACCCTAAAAATATCTTTTCACAAGAAGAGTAAAAAAAACAACAGCAAAAACTGAAAAGTCATTTCAGGAGAATGAAGGCAAAATCTTCATAGAAAACAAACATTTGACAAGAATAACAAATATCTTCTTCTTCTTCTCCTCCTTTGGGCTTTTCCCTTCAGGGGTCGCCACAGCGAATCATTTGCCTCCATCTAACCCTGTCTTCTGCATCCTCTTCTCTCACACCAACTACCTTCATGTCCTCTTTCACTACATTCATAAACCTCCTCTTTGGTCTTCCTCTAGGCCTCCTGCCTGGCAGTTCCAAACTCAGCATCCTTCTACCTATATATTCCCTATCTCTCCTCTGGACATGTCCAAACCATCTCAGTCTGGCCTCTCTGACTTTATCTCCAAAACCTCTAACATGTGCTGTCCCTCTGATGTACTCATTCCTGATCCTATCCTTCCTGGTCACTCCCAGAGAGAACCTCAGCATCTTCATCTCTTCTACCTCCAGCTCTGTCTCCTGTCTTTTCCTCATGGACACTGTCTCTAGACCAAACACCACCACAGTTTTGTACACCTTTCCTTTCATTTTAGCTGAAACTCTTCTATCACACATCACACCTGACACTTTTCTCCACCCGTACCATCCTGCCTGTACACGCTTCTTCACCTCTTTTCCACACTCTCCATCGCTCTGGACTGTTGACCCTAAGTACTTCAAATCCTCCACCTTCTTGATCTCTTCTCCCTGTAAGCTCAGTCTTCCACTTGGGTCCCTCTCATTCACACACATGTACTCTGTCTTACTGCGGCTAACCTTCATTCCTCTCCTTTCCAGGGCAAACCTCCACCTCTCTAGCTTCTCCTCCACCTGTTCCCTGCTCTCACTGCAGATCACAATGTCATCTGCAAACATCATAGTCCATGGAGATTCCTGTCTAACCTCGTCTGTCAGTCTGTCCATCACCATAGCGAACAAGAAGGGGCTCAGAGCTGATCCCTGATGCAGTCCCACCTCCACCTTGAACTCCTCTGTCACACCTACAGGACACCTCACCACTGTCTTCCAGTCCTCATACATGTCCTGCACCGCTCTAACATACTTCTCTGCCACTCCAGACTTCCTCATACAATAGCACACTTCCTCTCTGGGCACCCTGTCATAAGCTTTCTCCACATCTACAAAAACACAACGCAGCTCCGTCTGGCCTTCTCTGTACTTCTCTATCAACATCCTCAAAGCAAATACTGCGTCTGTAGTACTCTTTTTTTGGCATGAAACCATACTTGTGCCCTTAGTCTAGCTTCAACTACTCTTTCCCATAACTTCATTGTATGGCTCATCAGCTTTATTCCTCTGTAGTTGCCACAGCTCTGCACATCTCCCTTGTTCTTCTAAATGGGCACCAGCACACTTCTCCTCCATTCCTCAGGCATCTTTTCATGATCTAAGATCCTGTTGAACAACCCAGTCAGGAACTCTACTGCCACCTCTCCTAGACACTTCCAAACCTCTACAGGTACAGTATATCAATATAATAAATAAATAATAAATATGGAGACTAATAAATAACAATGAATGCCATTTCATAGGCACCCAAAGCCATTATTCATTCATTCATTCATTCATTCATTCATTCAGTCAGTCAGTCACACGCTGATGGTGGTGCACTACATCTGTAGACACAGCTGTCCCGGGGGAGTCTGATGGAAACGTGGCTGCCAATTCACACCCACGGCCTCTCCAACCGCCACCAAACATTCATACACCACTGCTGGGGGCACTACCGGGGGCAAGGTGGGGCAAGCTTCGTCCACAGGGACTGGGAGGAGAGAGAGAGGATGGAACCGCCAACCTTCCGTTTTCAAGACCACCTGCTTTATTTACCTCCTGAGCCACAGGAAGAACAACAGCATTTTAGCTGCGTAAAGTTGAAATATTCCATTATTATATTTGATATATATTTATATTTATATTAGAATGTTTTTTTAAATGGCAATGTTATGAAAAACAAGCAAAACGACAACTGAAATTGTCATTTGACAAGAATAAAGTCCAATATTATGGGAACAGAACAATACACAGAACATTTACAAGAAAAAAGTTGAATTTGTTGGAAAATCCAAATAAAAAGGTTGCAATTGTACAGGAATCATTTGGAATATGAGGACAAAGAACGTCACTTCAGTGGCAAAGAGGCCAAACATGACGTTAGCAATGGAAGATACTACATAGATGCTACTGTGAGGATGTTGGCGCTTTTATTCAACTCCTCATGTTATGAGAAACAAACCAAACAAAATAAAAAAAAAAAAAGCGATCATGTTGTGAAAATATTAGCAGAAGAAAACGTCCAGCTGTCATTTCATGGCAAAGACGTCCACAAGTCACATCGCTGCAAGAACACACTGAAATAAATCATGTCATTTTAGGAGCCATCCGTCCATCTTCTTCTGCTGATCCCACGCTGGGCGGGGGCAGCAGCCTAAGCAGGCAAGCCCAGACTTCCCTATCCCTCCCCGGCCGCTTCATCCAGCTCCTCCCCGTGGATCCCGAGGCGTTCCCGGGCCAGTTGAGAGACACAGTCTCTCCAACGTGTCCTGGGTCTTTTCCAAGGCCTCCTACCGGTCGGACGAGCCCTGAACACCTCCCTGGGGGGGCATCCTGACCAGCTGGGCTGATACATTTTAGTAGCATAAAGTTGAAATATTCAAGAAAAAATACTGTCTGTTCTTTTTTCAAAGTCCTAATATTATGAAAAATAAACCCAAAAAATTAATTAGGTTGGGGAAAAAGTCATAATATTTAATGAATAAAGTCATAATATTTAATGAATAATGTCATAATATTTTAGGAATAAAGTCATAATATTTTAGGAATAAAGTCATAATATTTTGAGAATAAAGTCATAATATTTTAGGAATAAAGTCAGAATATTTTGAGAATAAAGTCATAATATTTTGAACATAAAGTCATAATATTTTGAACATAAAGTCATAATATTTTGAGAATAAAGTCATAAGATTTTGAGAATAAAGTCATAATATTTTAGGAATAAAGTCATAATATTTTGAGAATAAAGTCATAATATTTTAGGAATAAAGTCATAATATTTTGAAAATAAAGTCATAAGATTTTGAGAATAAAGTCATAATATTTTAGGAATAAAGTCATAATATTTTGAGAATAAAGTCATAATATTTTAGGAATAAAGTCATAATATTTTGAAAATAAAGTCATAATATTTTAGGAATAAAGTCATAATATTTTAGGAATAAAGTCATAATATTTTGAGAATAAGTCATAATATTTTAGGAATAAAGTCATAATATTTTGAGAATAAAGTAATAACATTTTAGGAATAAAGTCATAATATTTTAGGAATAAAGTCATAATATTTTGAGAATAAAGTCATAATATTTTAGGAATAA
Source organism: Dunckerocampus dactyliophorus (assembly GCF_027744805.1). Lineage (NCBI taxonomy): Eukaryota > Metazoa > Chordata > Actinopteri > Syngnathiformes > Syngnathidae > Dunckerocampus > Dunckerocampus dactyliophorus. The sequence continues at coordinate 30,440,360 of NC_072831.1, read as the reverse complement.
AGTCATAATATTTTGAAAATAAAGTCATAATATTTTAGGAATAAAGTCATAATATTTTAGGAATAAAGTCATAATATTTTGAGAATAAGTCATAATATTTTAGGAATAAAGTCATAATATTTTGAGAATAAAGTAATAACATTTTAGGAATAAAGTCATAATATTTTAGGAATAAAGTCATAATATTTTGAACATAAAGTCATAATATTTTGAGAATAAAGTCAGAATATTTTGAGAATAAAGTCATAATATTTTGAACATAAAGTCATAATATTTTGAACATAAAGTCATAATATTTTGAGAATAAAGTCATAAGATTTTGAGAATAAAGTCATAATATTTTAGGAATAAAGTCATAATATTTTGAGAATAAGTCATAATATTTTAGGAATAAAGTCATAATATTTTGAGAATAAAGTCATAATATTTTGAGAATAAAGTAATAATATCGTGAGAAGCAAATTTCAAAAGTTTGGGTGAGAGCAAAGCGAGAGGTTGCTGCTTCTAATAAAAGGCTTTTTCATCGGTATGACGAAGCTGGCATGCAGTTGTTTTCCATAAGCGTTCACAGGAGGCTCCGCCTTGTTTATGGCGTTAAAAAGAAAAAGCAGCAAGAGAAAGAAAGCTTGTGAACATACAGTATTGGTTTTGCTTTTCACTGACTTCCTGCAAACACGTCATGGCCAGTCGTGCCGGCCGGACGACGACGCAGCCCACCACTGCCACGCATAGACTGCAGGCCTATGGGAAGCACTGCTGCTATTGTGTGTGCAGGACGGTAGCTCATGAGGACAAGATGGGGGCGGGTGTAAACATGTGGAGATGTTTTCTTTTCTTCTGGATTGGACGGAAGCTGAGAGAACGCTGACTGCCGTAGTGCCTTTTGGCCTTCAGACAGTCCGGGCAAGCGAGCGCCATGATTGTTCTTCAGACACTCCAACCTTCCCGCTTCTACAGCCTGCTCTGCTTGAGCTTGTCGATGTGGAAGCACAGCTTGAGGGCGGGGCCCAGCTTCAGGCCGAGGTACTTCATCATCATGTCGCTCTTCAGGAGCAGCAACGCATTCCCGTCGATCTCCTGGTGGGGGGGGGAACAAAATAAACGTGACGCCGGGCTGCCTCCCCAGTCGGCGGTGGCGAGAGGAAGCTCACGTGTTTCCTGAAGATGTCGGCGTGAGGGCCCAGGGCGTGGGGGTCAGCGTCCTTGATGAACCAGACCACGTCATCCACGGTCCACGAAGACGGGTCCTTGCTGGGGGGAGCCTTGGACTCCTGGGACTCTGCGGGGTAAACTCCTGAGTTGAAAACCACAACAGCATCTCTTCTTGAGCGTGCACGCAACGTCACACGCCTCACGCGCACGCCGCCTTTGTGCAGTATGTCTTTAAACAGAGCAGTGCTTTTTGGAGTTGGTCCTTAAAAACCAAAAAGTGCTCCTGCCATATAGAGGATCTTTGACAAGCATATTTGCAGTAGGTCCTTAAGAAACAGAGGAGCCCTCCTGTCAAATAGAGGATCATTGACTAGCCTTGAGTGCTCCTGTAATGTATGTCCTTCAGAAATGGAGGGGCGCTCCTGACATATAGAGGATCTTTGACTAGTGTTTATTACACTATGCCCTTAAAACAGCCAAGTAGTAACATGTTTGGAGTTGGTCCTTAAAACTGAAGAGTGCTCCTGTGATAGGATCTTTGACAAACATTTTTGCAGTAGGTCCTTAAAGACAGCAAAGCATGAGCAGGTTTGCAGTACTCTATGTCCTTAAAAGCTACATGGAGTAGGTCCTTATAAACTGAGGAGCGCTCCTGTCATATAGAGAATCTTTGACAATCATTTCTGCAGTTGGACGTTGAACACGAGAGAGTGCTCGTCTCAGATAGACATTGTCTGACTTGTGTTTTTTTGCAGTTGTTACTTAAACAGAAGAGCACTCCTGTCATGTTAAGGATCTTTGACTAGCGTTTTTTCTGCAGTAGTTCTTTAACAAACAGAAGCGTGCTCCTGTCACATAGAGGATCTCTGACGGTGTCATTTTGAGCTTCATTTCTCGTGTGTGATCTGCCAGGTGGAGCTAACGTTGTGAAGACCTCTCACCTGTCCTGTTGCTCTCAGGGAAGGCGTTGGGGCCAGCGGGCGACTGCCTGCACGCATTGACTGTGGCCAAGCCGTTGGGGAACTGCTGCGAAGAGCGGAAGCCGTAGGAGGACTTTGGCGAGTAGGAGGAGCTTATGGAGCTGAAAGCAGACTCCCCGGGGTCCACCTGGTAGCGTTTGCTGTCTGACTGCTCGTGGTGGTAATCATCCGCCAGAGATGTTTCAGCTGGAGGTGAGACGCACGCGCATGTGAGTCAGAAGCAGCAGCTGGGCAGCGTGTGGTGTGGTCTGGTGTGGTGTGGTGTGGTCTGGTGTGGTCTGGTGTGGTGTGGTGTGGTTTGGTGTGGTGTGGTCTGGTGTGGTCTGGTGTGGTGTGATGCGGTGTGGTCTGGAGTGGTGCGGTGTGGTCTGGTGTGGTGTGGTGTGGTCTGGTGTGGTCTGGTGTGGTCTGGTGTGGTGTGGTTTGGTCTGGTGTGGTCTGGTGTGGTGTGATGCGGTGTGGTCTGGAGTGGTGTGGTGTGGAGTGGTGTGGTGTGGTGTGGTGTGATGTGATGTGATGTGGTGTGGTGTGGTCTGGTGTGATGTGGTGTGGTTTGCTCTGGTGTGGTGTGGTCTGGTGTGGTGTGGTGTGATGTGATGTGATGTGATGTGGTCTGGTGTGGTGTGGTCTAGTCTGGTGTGGTGTGGTCTGGTGTGATGTGGTGTGGTCTGGTGTGATGTGGTGTGGTCTGGTGTGGTGTGGTGTGTTGTGGTTTGGTCTGGTGTGGTCTGGTGTGGTCTGGTGTGGTGTGGTCTGGTGTGGTGTGATGCGGTGTGGTGTGGTCTGGTGTGGTCTGTTGTGGTCTGGTGTGGTGTGATGCGGTGTGGTCTGGAGTGGTGCGGTGTGGTCTGGTCTGGTGTGGTGTGGTGTGGTTTGGTGTGGTGTGATGTGATGTGGTGTGGTGTGGTCTGGTGTGATGTGGTCTGGTATGGTGTGGTGTGATGTTGTGTGGTGTGGTGTGATGTGGTCTGCTATGGTGTGGTGTGATGTGGTGTGGTCTGGTGTGGTGTGATGCGGTGTAGTGTGGTCTGGTGTGGTGTGGTGTGATGCGGTGTGGTCTGTAGTGGTGTGGTGTGGTCTGGTGCGGTGTGGTGTGGTGTGGTCTGGTGTGGTGTGATGTGGTGTGGTCTGGAGTGGTGCGGTGTGGTCTGGTCTGGTGTGGTGTGGTCTGGTGTGGTGTGATGTGATGTGGTGTGGTGTGGTCTGGTGTGGTGTGGTCTGGTGTGATGTGGTCTGGTATGGTGTGGTGTGATGTGGTGTGGTGTGGTCTGGTGTGGTGTGGTCTGGTGTGATGTGGTCTGGTATGGTGTGGTGTGATGTGGTGTGGTATGGTCTGGTGTGGTGTGATGCGGTGTGGTCTGGAGTGGTGTGGTGTGGTCTGGTGCGGTGTGGTGTGGTGTGGTCTGGTGTGGTGTGGTCTGGAGTGGTGCGGTGTGGTCTGGTCTGGTGTGGTGTGGTGTGGTCTGGTGTGGTGTGATGTGATGTGGTGTGGTGTGGTCTGGTGTGGTGTGGTCTGGTGTGATGTGGTCTGGTATGGTGTGGTGTGATGTGGTGTGGTGTGGTCTGGTGTGGTGTGATGCGGTGTGGTCTGGAGTGGTGTGGTGTGGTCTGGTGCGGTGTGGTGTGGTGTGATCTGGTGTGGTGTGATGTGGTGTGGTCTGGAGTGGTGCGGTGTGGTCTGGTCTGGTGTGGTGTGGTGTGGTCTGGTGTGGTGTGATGTGGTGTGGTGTGGTCTGGTGTGGTGTGGTCTAGTCTGGTGTGGTCTGGTGTGGTGTGGTCTAGTCTGGTGTGGTGTGGTGTGGTCTGGTGTGATGTGGTCTGATATGGTGTGGTGTGATGTGGTGTGGTGTGGTCTGGTGTGGTGTGATGCGGTGTGGTCTGGAGTGGTGTGGTGTGGTCTGGTGCGGTGTGGTGTGGTCTGGTGTGGTCTGGTGTGATGTGGTGTGGTGTGGTGTGGTGTGGTCTGGTGTGGTGTGGTGTGGTCTGGTGTGGTCTGATGTGGTGTGGTCTGGTCTGGTGTGGTGTGATGCGGTGTAGTGTGGTGTGGTGTGATGCGGTGTGGTCTGGAGTGGTGTGGTGTGGTCTGGTGCGGTGCGGTGTGGTCTGGTGTGGTCTGATGTGGTGTGGTCTGGTCTGGTGTGGTGTGATGCGGTGTAGTGTGGTGTGGTGTGGTGTGGTGTGATGCGGTGTGGTCTGGAGTGGTGTGGTCTGGTGCGGTGCGGTGTGGTCTGGTGCGATGTGGTGTGGTCTGGTGTGCTGTGGTACGGTGTGGTGTGGTCTGGTGTGGTGTGATGCGGTTGTGGTGTGATGCGGTGTGGTCTGGTGTGGTGTGGTCTGGTGCGGTGTGGTGTGCTGTGGTGTGATGCGGTGTGGTCTGGAGTGGTGTGGTGTGGTCTGGTGTGGCGTGGTCTGGTGCGGTGTGGTGTGGTCTGGTGTGATGTGGTGTGGTCTGGTGTGGTGTGGTACGGTGTGGTGTGGTCTGGTGTGGTACGGTGTGGTGTGGTCTGGTGTGGTGTGATGCGGTGTGGTGTGATGCGATGTGGTCTGGTGAGGTGTGGTGTGGTGTGGTGTGAAGTGGTGTGGTGTGGTCTGGTGTGGTGCGGTGTGGTGTGGTGTGATGTGGTCTGGTGTGGTGTGGTGTGATGTGATGTGGTGTGGTGTGGTGTGATGTGGTCTGGTGTGGTGTGGTGTGGTGCGGTGTGGTGTGGTGTGATGTGGTCTGGTGTGGTGTGGTGTGATGTGATGTGGTGTGGTGTGGTGTGATGTGGTGTGGTGTGGTGTGGTGTGATGTCTTGTGGTGTGGTGTGGTGTGGTCTGGTGTGGTGTGGTCTGGTGTGGTGTGATGTGATGTGATGTGGTGTGGTGTGGTGTGATGTGGTCTGGTGTGGTGTGGTGTGATGTGATGTGGTGTGGTGTGGTGTGATGTGGTCTGGTGTGGTGTGGTGTGATGTGATGTGGTGTGGTGTGGTGTGATGTGGTATGGTCTGGTGTGGTGTGATGTCTTGTGGTGTGGTGTGGTGTGGTCTGGTGCGGTGCGGTGTGGTGTGGGTACCGTCGGACTGGTAGGAGGTTCGTTGGCTGATGGGCTGGTCGCTGAAGAGGTTTTCGCAGTGCAAGCTGCGGCACAGCTTCTTGAGGAAGCGCAGCACGTAGTCAATGCTGTTGACCACAGGAAGGCTGAGAAGGTGCTGCTTGCCATCGAACGTGGCTGCAATTGAACACAGAAAGCCCCCACCCCACCGTTTAGTTCCTCAACGCTGCAGTGCAGCAGCACATCCAGCAGATGGTGCCGTTTTCCTCCGTTTCTTCCGGTATGTTTTTATACTTAATACAGAATAGTAGCCTAGTGGGCGTAGCTCACATCAGACAATATTTGAAGAAGGAACGGTATGATTGGGCATGCCGTGCTCCGTGCCTAGCAACACGTGCATCTGCAAAGAAAATCAATATGAGAAATTTAAAAAATTGAATTGGTAAATGCAAAGATAGCAGATTGTATTGGTTTTCTTCATTTCTTCTCATAAAATGATCAGAGAATGCGAGTAGTTCTTTTCTAATATCAGGTTTGTGAGAAGATGAGGAACTCCATCCATCCACCCATCCATCCACCCATCCATCCACCCATCCATCTATCCATCCATCCACCCATCCATCCATCCACCCATCCATCCATCCACCCATCTATCCATCCATCCACCCATCCATCCACCCGTCCACCCATCCATCCATCCATCCATCCATCTATCCATCCATCCATCCACCCATCCATCTATCCATCCATCCACCCATCCATCCACCCATCCATCCATCCATCCATCCACCCATCCATCTAACCATCCATCCACTCATCCATCCACCCACCCATCCACCCATGCACCCATCCATCCATCCACCCACCCATCCATCCATCCACCCATCCATCCATCCATCCATCCATCCATCCATCCATCCATCCATCCATCCATCCATTCATCCATCCATCTATCCACCCATTCACTCACCCATCCATCCATCCACCCATCCATCCATCCATCCATCCATCCATCCACCCATTCACTCACCCATACATCCATCCACCCATCCATCCACCCATCCATCCATCCATCCACCCATCCATCCACCAATCCATCCACCCATCCATCCATCCATCCATCCATCCATCCAAACCCATCCATCCACCCATCCATCCACCCACCCATCCATCCATCCATCCACCCACCCATCAATCCATCCATCCACCCATCCATCCATCCACCCATCCATCCATCCACCCATCCATCCATCGATCCACCCACCCATCATCCATCCATCCACCCATCCATCCACCCACCTATCATCCATCCATCCATCCATCCACCCATCCACCCACCCATCCACCCATCCATCCATCCATCCATCCACCCACCCATCCACCCATCCATCCACCCATCCATTTATCCATCCACCCATCCATCCACCCATCCATCCACCCACACATCAATCCACCCATCCATCCATCCACCCATCCATCCATCCATCCACCCATCCATCCATCCATCCACCCACCCATCATCCATCCATCCACCCATCCATCCACCCACCTATCATCCATCCATCCATCCATCCACCCATCCACCCACCCATCCATCCACCCATCCATCCATCCATCCATCCATCCATCCACCCACCCATCCACCCATCCATCCATCCATCCACCCATCCATTTATCCATCCACCCATCCACCCACCCATCAATCCATCCATCCATCCACCCACCCACCCATCCATCCACCCATCCACTCACACATCCATCCATCCACCCATCCATCCATTCATCCATCCATTCATCCACCCATCCATCCATCCATCCATCCATCCATCCATCCACCCACCCACCCATCCATCCACCCATCCACTCACACATCCATCCATCCATCCACCCATCCATCCATCCATTCATCCATCCATCCACCCATCCATCCATCCATCCATCCATCCATCCATCCACCCATCCATCCACCCATCCACTCACACATCCATCCATCCATCCATCCATCCATCCATCCATCCACTCACCCATCCATCCACTCACCCATCCATCCACTCACCTATCCATCCATCCATCTATTTTCTTCTGCTTATCCAGGTCCACGTCGCGGGGCAGCAGTCTCAGTTGTGAAGTCTCCAACATGGATGAAGGTGTGATGATACGACTATAAAGTCCAACATAGACTTGTGGCCCATGCTGTCCTGGTGCCAGGTGCACTAATGGACATCTTTATGTTGGTTTATGCATGGTGTTTGTTATGGACCAACTGTGGTTAGCACAGAAGTCCAATAACATCAAACCGAACAGTAAGATCGAGGAGGCCAGGCCGTTCCTTCCAATCACGCCCCTGCAGGTCACACTGTCATCGCCATTGTCATTGGCTGTTGAAATCTCCCTAATCTACCCCTAATCCTGACCCCCTAACCCTAGCCCTAATCCTGACCCCCTAACCCACCCACACTGTAGGTTGAGGTGAGTCTAACTATGTCTAGTCGGAATGTCTGAAGGTCAGGTTCTTTCTCCAGCAGAGAAGTGAGTCCATTAACCAGAACCAGATTTGGCTGCCCTCAACCGCCACCTAACATGTGATGCAACCAGGGAAATAATTCTGATTAATTGTGTTTATCTGCTGAAGAATATCTTCGTTTTTACAATAAATGTTGCATATTTTAGCAAGGTAAGAGCAAAGATAGCAGATTATAGTGCTTTTCTTCCATTTCTTCACATAAAATATCACTGAATGAGAGCAGTTGTTATTTTCTAATGTCAGCTTTGGTAGAAGATGAGGCCAAACTGTCAATATCTTTCACAATAAGAGTTCAAAAGAAGGTTACCATGTATAATTGTTGTCTTCTACATGCTAGCTGGCTGGAATGTTGGAAGCACTCATTGAACTGAAAGTGGGCGTTCAGTTTTACAATGAAATCTTATGACGTCTATCCTGAGTACCTGAAATTTTCTCGCCGCCGTAGCCTTGAGTGAGGAGCGCAAAGACGGTCTTCTGCTGGAAGGCGCTGTCGATGCAGCCCTGCACGGCCTGCTGCAACACCACCGAAGGCCTGTCGGGTCCAAAGTGATCGGGCAGCTGCTGGATCTTCTTCCTGTCCAGGTTGGGGCCCGCGTTGGCCTGCTTGTTGATGTAGATGCACACTGACAAGGAACACACACACACACAAACACACACAGAAAGCATGAAAAGATCATCTTGAAGACTTTTAAAAGACAGCATTTTATATACCAGTCAAAGGTTTGGAGACACGTTATCATGTTATTGTATGAGAAAGTGTCTCCAAACTTTTGACTGGTAGTGTACCTAGCTTCTGGCAAAAATAGCGTATAACGGGTACGGTGGTCCCTCGCCACTTCACGGTTCAAATTTCGCGGCTTCTCTCTATCACGATTTTTCAAAATAAATTCATTAACAAATTACCGCTGCTTAATAATTAATTATACAAATAAGCATACTGAAGCACATTTTACATCTTTTTGGCCTACATGAAGTATTTTCAAGCATAAAAATGGCTAAATGAACAAAAATACAAATATAAGTCATTCAGAAGATGTATTGAAAGTCATAATATGTAGTATTGTACACTGGTCACTAGGTGGCAGTCATGTTACATGGCTGAGACAGTAGCCACCACAGGAAGCACAGGTACTCCACCAATGTAGTCTAATTTATGTCTAAAATGTCTTATTTCCTGTTAATTATGTCTACTGTATTGGGTAATGGGGGTGTTATTTCATCATTTAGAGGGCTCTAATGATGTTTAAAGAATGTATTTAGACAGTCGTAAACAGGTTTTCTATGCTCTAACGACCAAAATATTCCATTTATAAACTTGAGAAGCACTCAGACAGCGTAGACCTCTGCCAAGCGCCATAGTCCCCCCTCCCATACTGTCATTCACACCAAAATAATAATCCTACATTTTTTGGATCAGTCTTTGATATTTTGTAGAAGCTGCTGGAAACTTGTCCTGTATTTTTTATGGATTTATACGCACAAAAATAGCACAAAGATCCTGGCTGAAATTCCTGAAAATGTCATCCAAATCCATTCACAACGTTTAACACAGCATCTACTTGTTCCAGAAGGGCCAACTCTAACGGATGCTAACCAAATCAGTATTTTTATTTCCACTTTCGGCTTTTCCCTGTCAGTGGTCGCCATAGCACATGAAAGGTTGGGCTCGGTTTTTACACCGGATGCCCTTCCTGACGTGCCCAACGCGTCATGTGTGCCGACCGTCCTACCTGTGAGCACCTGGGGCGTGGCCGAGTGGGGGACGGTGGCGGCGTCCTGAGGAATGGAGCTCATGTCGGGCTCGGGGGTGCTGCTGGGCGGGGAGATGGCCAGCGGCGTCATCACCATCCTGGGTTTCAGCTGCGGCAGGAAGAAGACGACTCATTCACGGTTGCCAATCACTTAGCTCAGGCGTCAGTTATGAAACTGCTGACCTTGAAGCCCGGCTTTCTCCCCCTTTTCTTGGGCACCTTGAGCGGAGGGAGCGAGTTGGGATACCGGCTGGGAAAATCCATCTTGGCGACGTTGCGGAGCGGGGGTCTCCCTCTCTTCCTGCCGGGAATCTTCCCCGACTGGCTTGGCATGAAGGAGGAGGGCGCCACTGCAGCTGATTGCATCTCACCGATGTTGTCGTCTGCTTTCTGCGCCGACGCTGCAGGTACACTCATTTGGAGCTGGAACACAACGGGGGACAAAGAGCAGAAACAAGATGAAATCAATCCACCGAAGGATGGTGCGAATGCATGGCCGCCATGGAAGCAGAGGACACCTTCTTCAATCACAGAAATGTGTCAGAATTCACATGTAGCCATCTTTTTCCTGCTGCACTTCTTGCTGCGCCTGCACACAGGCTGCAGACGTCTCATTACACTAATGCATCCAGCAGGGGAGGGGTGCTTCACCATGGCGACCCAGCTATATGTGGTACTATTACCACCACAGCTTCAGAAGCAGCATTTGGAGCAGTCATGCACAAAGGATGTCAACAAACCGTCAGCCACTTACCACCCGACACGGATGGACCCCTCGCTCGTGATTCCACCGTAACGTAACGCTGCGTGGACAAAAAAGGCAGACAGCGAGAGGAAGAGCGAGAGAGACCGTATGCGCCTCTAGGGGGTCGTGGCGGTGGTGATGGTGGGGTTCCTTTGTTGTCATGGCAACAAGCCTGTAAGCCTGCGAGCACCCTCCCATGTTTTGTCTGCAGCTCGCTGACGTGGAGGTAAAATTGGAGCACGAGATGCTGCGTAGTCATACTGTACTGTACGTACAGCCGCACATCGTTTCAGAACACGCTCATTGAACCTTTGTGTTATTTAGCACATAGCCTCGGTTTAGTTTGCATTGCTGAATTCACTATCTGGGATCACACCTTCTTCCTGCTAATCATGTGATCATCCTAAACAACTGTCACTCACTGAGACTCAGACAATGAATAACATCTGCTGCCTCCCTTTTCGGACATGAATCGGTGAATTGTCAATGTGTAAACGTGTGACTTGGTAAACCATTATCTTTCTATCCATCTTGCGTTTCCAGCATATGCAAGCGTTATTTCATTTGACATGCATTTTATAGCACCCTTGTTACTCTTTCTTTCTTTATTTCATTCATTCATTCGTCATTTGATATAGTCAATAATCAATCATCTCTCTGTCATAAACATACATAAAAATGTTACTTGTACTTATTATTATTTATTATTAATAAATGCTTTCAATATTATTTGTATTATTCTTTAATTGTTAATTTGGTTTTTGCTTTAATTTACTCTTTCTTTTTTATTACACACATACATGTATACTGTATACATATCACATTTTCCCTCTTTCGCGCTCCAACACAGCACAACCACATAATTATCTACTATTATTTAGCACTGTCTCTTTTTTCTCTTTTCTATTTGATGAATCGTTTTTGTATACAGTATACGGCCTACTTTTCATTTACTGACATCTCCCTTCCTCTTGTATCTTGTATTATAACAATATTAAAAAATAAATAAAAATATGAATACATATTTACAGTTAGCGTATCTGTTTTTTTAATTAAATGTTAATTTTATACATTTTATTAAAATTTACATGTAATTAAATTAACATTAATTCATTAATTATAAATACATATCCTCACTGGAAATATTTCTTCATATATATATATATATATATATATATATTATAATTTTATAATACAACCTATTTAGTCTCGTCATTCAAACTGGATTCAATGTCTCCCCCTGCTGGTGATGAGGATCTTCTGTTAACTGTCTGTATACCAATAAAGTTGATTTAAAGCAAGATGGCGGTGTGGACGCCGCTGTCTGTTAAGATGTCACCCTCAGCCTCTTTGGGCTGCGTTTTGCTTCGGAAAGAGCAACAGTTCTCCAAAAAGCTGCTGAAAACCTTGCCGGGCCTTTTCAGACGAGGTGAGACGTGTTTTGGGTGACTTCGTGTGGTGATCGTGTGAGACGAGTAGCGTTGTAGTCCGCTTCGTTCAAAATTGGCCAAACTCAAGTTTTGGAAAGTCGGCTACCTTTACATTGATTTCTTAGCGAAAAAGAAAATAAAGCGATGGTTAGGATGTTAAATTAACACAGTTATTCACTTACTTCCTGCGCGATCAGCTGTCACTGCCTAACCTTTGCCCCTTGACCCAAAAAAGCAACATTATTCGGAGTAACATTGCTAGCTTGTTTGTACGGGTGTCGATACGATACTAAGTCATTACAGGGAAAATGTTACCAATACAGTACTCTTTACATGTCATTTTAATGTTGACACACACACACACGATAGAGGAAAAAAAAAACTTACGTGTGAGCAATTTTACAACATGTAACTACAGCTATATTTTATAGTACGATGTAAAGATATCTACAAAATAACACAAAGGAAAGCGAAAACTACTACAGGTTGTCTTTCAATTCCTTTGTTTTCCCCCAAAGCCCTCCTGTGTCCAAGGACGTAGTCCTTGAGTTGAGAAAGGATATAACAATATGTGAATGTAACGATACTATCAATGTTTAGCTTCAACCGTCCAGCGCTAGTTTGTAGTCGTCACTTGGAAAGACAGCAGTGAAAGTGACTGACCTCGTTGTGGTGTTGCTGTCCACGTGAAGGCTACGCCGTGGGAGCTCAACATGCTGCGGCGGAGGTGGACACGAGCGGCTTCAGCGGCCCCCTGGACCACTACAGCGGGCTGATTCGGGAGGGCGCCCTGCGGGAGGACGAGCATCAGAGAGCAGTGCTGCTCAAACTGGACCAGCTGCACAAAACACTCCGAGGATACAGCAACACACCCACGTCCATCTTCCAAAAGGTACACCACCAATCCGTTAGCTGTGCCAACACGTCAAAACTGTACTACATTTTAAGATTCCAAGATGGGATGAATACAGTAGGTTGTATGTGCGGGGGTTACGATCCCAGACCTCAGCGAATAGGAAAAAAAAACACAAGTAATTGAGATGCCCATAAAAAAACAAGTTAGATTTTGACATCGAGGAAAAGGCTTCTTGAGACGTCATCTGTACTTCTGTGTAGAAGGTGTCGGACGTTTCGCTCCTCATCCGAAGAGCTTCGTCAGCAAACTAATAAGTGCTGGTAGCTTAGGCCTTAAATACAGTAAGAGTGGGCGGAATTGGTGTGCCAACACCCTCCTCCTATTGGTTCGTTACACTAAGCCTGCATTCCTCATCTTTACAGTGGTATAATCCTATCCTGTTATTCACACCTACGATAAAAGGTGTTTACCTACGATAAAACACCTTTTATCGTAGGTGTGAATAACAGGATAGGATTATACCACTGTAAAGATGAGGAATGCAGGCTTAGTGTAACGAACCAATAGGAGGAGGGTGTTGGCACACCAATTCCGCCCACTCTTACTGTATTTAAGGCCTAAGCTACCAGCACTTATTAGTTTGCTGACGAAGCTCTTCGGATGAGGAGCGAAACGTCCGACACCTTCTACACAGAAGTACAGATGACGTCTCAAGAAGCCTTTTCCTCGATGGACAACTCCTGTACGACTGAGAGCCTACACAGACGCATTAGATTTTGACACTAAGAAAGCCTGGCTTATGCTCCTTCCTCTCCAAACCCTACTATTAGCTTGACAACCCTAAGCAGCTAACCAGCTAACCAGCCAACCAGCTAAATGCCAAACGCACTAACTAACTAACAAACTATCCAGGACTAACCCTAAATATGGCCCACACACCTATTGGACACATTAGAAACAATACAATGTACTTAGCTTACACTCCCCACTAATGAATGATAACAAAGATGAAAATGATGGAATCGGAGTCACGGTCTATCCCAGGGGTGTCCTAACCCTAAAGTATGATATCTATTTTATTGCTAGGGGTGCAACGATACACAAACGTCACGGGTCGGTTCGGTACCTTTTGTGTTATGGTTTAACATTTTTTCAATACAAAATATAAATGACCTTGCCTTTTTTAATTTAAACTTTATATTTTCAGCATGGTATGAATGTGGGAGGTGGAGCTCAGTGGCTCTGTGCTTGACATGCAACCCAAGCCAGAGTAGTCGATCGCAGATACACAGAGCTTTCAGCACAGAGTGGAGTCAGAAGTTGATGAGATAAATATGAAAGTGCGTATTGTTGGATAGAGGGGGTCACGGTGTGTATTGAATGGTTGACTAGAAATCCACGTATTGTTACACCCACGCTTATTACTAGCAACACTCTTTGATCTTTTCTTCACTTTTTTGCTCTTTGTTTGATTATTTTTGATATTTTCCACACATTTCAACTTTCTTCTTAAAAAAAGCTTTATAAATATCATTCTTGTGATATTCTGATGTTATTCTCGTAATCTTTTAACTGTATTGTGTTTTATTTTGCAGTTTATGACTTAAAATGATAAGATGTTAATTTTGTAACATTTCAGCTTTGTGTGACTAAAATGACATTATTTTCCTTCATAATATTACCAGTTTATTCTCGTAAAATTGTGCCTTTTTATCTCGAATACTTTTTCTCTGAATATTTTGACTTTATTTTTGTAAAATTGCAGCTCTTTTTTTCTATTTCTGCTGTTTGTTTGTTTTTTAATCCTACTATTTATATTCAAACTATTTAAACTTGATTCTTGTACATTTTCCTCTGGTAATTGTGACTTTATTCCTATAATATTTGGACTTTATTCTCGTAAGATTATAATTTATTCCGCAACCAAGTTTTCCAAAAATGACAACTTGTTGTTTTATTTGTTTTTCATCATATTATGACTTTAAACAATATGTCTTTTTCTAGTTCAACTTTAATAGTTCAACTTTATGCTATAAAATGCCGTTATTTTCCCTCATAATATTACAAGTTTCTCATAAAACTGTGACTTTTTTCTGTCAATATTTAGACTTTATTCTGGTAAAATTATAGCTGTTTTTTCCAGTTAGTCATCAGTTATTTTTGTAAAATGACAACATATTCTCACTTTACAAATTTTTCTTAATACCGTAAAGCACCGTGTATAAACTGCACCCATGTATTAACCACACCCCCATTTTCAGGCTCACAGCGGGCGAAAAAAATTTTTTAGCTGATAAATGCTTGCCAACTCTTTCATCTCAAATCAACATGCGTAAAGGTACTAAGCAATTTCAAAAAGAAGAAGAAAGTCCATCAATTCATCTGCAATGGAATTACATAATGCTGCATTGCTTCAGTGTGAATTTGAATAAACTCCAACATTTATTCAAGCGTACACAAGCATTTTCAGCAACTGTACAGCAGAGGGCGCTAAAGTCAAAGCAACTGTCTGACCCACAGACGGCTTTCCAAATGCGCTTCTTGTCAATGTTTCTCGGTATTTATAGCCAAATTCTGGCCTAGCGGACCCAAGCGTCCATGAACTTGCGTCTAGCGGCGGCAAACTTTGACTGGGCGTTGTTGGAGCAGTGATGAACTTTGCCGTGGCGGAAAATTGGCCACTCGTAATATTTTGTGCAGCTTAAAACTTTCGGAGCGGTAGGAGGGACCATCAGCGGCGGCCGAGCGGATACAGCGTTGCCTTAACGGGGTCCAACTTCTGTTAAACGATGGTGAACGAGTGGTGATTAATTTTTTTCACCGCTCCAGGAACGCTACAGCAAAGTTCAGGCGGTGTGACCGGGCTTGTAGTACGAGTGATCTTCCGCTGAAGCGTTGTAGAAGCGTTGTCTGATATTATTTTTCAGTCCGAGTCTGGTCACAGACCTGTCATCGTGTATAAACCGCACCCCGATTTTTTGCTTCTTAGAGGTGGAAAAAAAGTGCGGTTTATACACCGTGATTTACGGTACTTTGACTTTATTCTTGTTCGTTTATTGGTGATTTTTCCATTTTTAAAAGTTTTCTTGTTAAATTCTAATTTTAGAATGGGGGGTAAAACAGCCTTGGTTGTCAGGCTAGCATTACAACCGTGCTTCCGCTTGTCGTGAGGCCGCCTCCATCCCCACCCCCAGCGGCTCCGCAGGCCGCCTACCACCAGTTCAGAAGTATCGATTTGGCACCGGTATGGGATAATATGTAACGTTTTTCTTGCAGTTTTTCACCAAGCCGAAGCCCCCGAAGGGTTACTACATTTACGGGGATGTCGGCAAGTGATCCACACCACAATTGGAAGACTTTGTAGCGGATTTCAAACCACAACTGACGACGTGCCTACGTGTCATTTCAGGCACGGGCAAAACGATGGTGATGGACATGTTTTATTCGCACGTGGAGACGGACAAGAAGAAGCGGGTGCACTTTCACGGCTTCATGTTGGACGTGCATAAACGTCAGTGTGTGCTTTTTCATTTGTTTGTAGCATTTTGATGCAAGCGTGTAGACTTGTGCATGCGGTGGCAATGTCCCATTCCTTGATGGGAACTTTGAGGAGTGTATTTTTAACATTCTTCACTTACGTAGCTGTCTCAGATGTTGCTGTCCTGGTGGTGTTGCTCTCAGCAAAATCTCACCGCCCATTTCATTAAGTACGCCGTCGCTGTCAAAGGCAAGCATCACTATGGTGTGTAACGGCAGAATGTACCTAATAAAGTGGGCAGTGAGTGTGTGGGTAGCTCTGGTGTTTCCCTCCTTTATTGTGGGTAATTGGTTCCAGCAACGTAGGAGTCTTTCTTTACAAATGGAATGTTTTTATAGTTCATAGAAAACCTGTTTACCACCTTCTAAATACTCTTGTTAACATTACTAAAGTCCTCTAGACATGACATAACACCCCTATAGTCACCAATACAGTAGATATAATACCAGCTCATAGTCTACCACGAAACGGCCATCATTTATTCATCGTTGTGATGTTCCAACCGCAGTGTAGCACGAGACGAATGTGCATTCATTTATTTGGGACTGTCGGCGTACACACCTCATATGCACCTACTAGGCCAGTGAATAAGAAGATGTAGCACGGGGGATGTGTCGCTATATTTAGTGAGCAATAAGACCCGCCCCAGATTCTATTTTCCAAAAAGTGACGAGACTAAAACAGAGAGGCTTTCAAAAGTGTGAGATGTGTCCTGGGGTTGAGGTGGTGTAGAGCGGTGAAGGTCATTAAGTTGAGGCTTCGTTTGAATTTGAACGATTCCTTGTTTCCGTTCTGGTTCCTCATGACGTGGATTTATTTTTGGATGACATCACGGCCAATTCCACATAGATAGCAGTCACGTGGGAAACACTGAGCGCCATGTAAGGTTAACATGCTGTTACCATGGTGACATGTCCTGCTCAAATAGTGACTTGTACTCAAATGTATTTAGGAATCCATCGACTGAAGCAGAGTTTGCCAAAGAGGAAAGCGGGGAAAATGGCCAAATCGTACGACCCCATCGCGCCGGTCGCCGAGGAGATTAGCGAGGAAGCCTGCCTGCTCTGCTTTGACGAGTTTCAGGTAACAACTTCCATTAGCCTTCACCTTTTTCCATTAGGGCTGTCAAATGGTTACACATTTTCATGTAATTCATCACAGACTTAATATGCCCATTTTAGATGGATAGATAAATTATTGATCTCCACAATATCATAGTCAACTTAATCACTTCAAAATAAAACAAAGAAGGCGAGATAGGAGATAAGTCAATAAATACATGCGGAACAGATGCATGATAAGATAATAAGTGCAGTCCTTTTATGGCTCCCCCTCTGTTGTGTTGAAAAGCCGCATGGCGTGGGGGGAGGAATGATCTGCTGGAGCAGGGCAGTGATAGTAATCTGCCAGTGAAACTGCTCTCCTGTAGGGGGTTGGTGGACACAGTGGTCGAGTATATTGTATCTGTGTGCCCAATGACTAATTCAAGTCATTTGTTTATAAATCTGTTTGCCTAACTGACACTCGTCTCTTCATTAGTAGCAGAACATTTGAATCACACTTTCAGTTGGGTTTTCTGGGATTTCTGAGCACTCTTAAATGTAGCAAATTCAGCAGTAAGAGTTCCGCTAGTGAGAGATGAAAATATCCACTTGCGCACCTCGCTGTAGTCTAGCGACGATGAGGACGTGTGGTTCCCAGGAGGACGAGGGACGTGTTGGTGAGCTGGAGATGCATACAGATATACGGTGTTGGAATTGAGGTTACAAAAGAGCTGCAGACTAAGTGTGGGGACGCTTTCGTGCCTCCGTCTGCCGTCATAACAGAGAAGGGTGGCTTGACATGGCGTGCATACGTCAATTGCGCAAAAAATGTGAACGGAATTCATGAAATAAATGAGTTGGCGCCGTCGGCGTGCTGTTTTTGACAGGCCTGACCTGTTTGTGCCGATGTTATCCCAGGTCACAGACATCGCTGACGCCATGATCCTCAAGCAGCTCTTTGAGAATCTCTTCCTGAACGGCGTTGTCGTCGTGGCAACGTCCAATAGGCCCCCTGAAGGTAAGAAGCCAAGCGAATCAACATAAACATCACAATGAAATCCTCATCAAATCAGCTAAATGGTGGCTGAAAGAGTTGAAACCTTGTTGCCTTTGCTTCTTAGCGTGTCCATTTCCTCTGACCGTGCTTTGTCCTGGCACCGTTGGGCTGTAGCGTTTTTGTATCCTTGTTAACGTACACCGTAGCTCCTGTCCTCCTCCATGAACCGAAGATTCCTTTATTCCATAAAGGCACCCTACAGCCGGTTAGCTTCTACCGTCCTTCAGCTTGTCCACAAGTCCAACTTTTGTGCGAAGGCTGGCTTCCTCTGCCTTTTGTGTGCAGAACGTTTTGTCGACGTTGTGGGTTTTGTTGGGGAGAAAACTTGCAGCCACACAGCATTCAAAGTCACACGGTTAGCGTCTTCTCTTTCTTCTATTGTTTGTTGGCGGTTAGCAAGCAGCTCACATGGTTAGCTAGTTGTCTAGCCACGACCACGACAGGAGATGGAAGGAAGGAGATTGATTGAATGGTCTACAGCCAATGAGGGCGCAGAAGACAATGGGCAGTGCAGACAGATGAGAGAGAGACACCGCCACATGGTGCTAAAGCACAGAACTACAACACTCATCTTCCCACAATGCGGTTCTTCTTTAAGGGCCAGGCTCAGCCTGTTACAGTGTTCATACGCTGTAACATTTGGAAAAAAGCACTAAAACTTCACACAAAAAATCTGCGAAACCGTGAGTCCAAGAAAGGTGAACCGCGATGGAGTAGCGAGTTTAGATCAGGTCAGGTCAGGCCAGGCTTCTTTATTAATACATGTTAGTAAATTTGTGTTTTTAAATGACATTATGTCTACTATGTTGGGTAATAGGAGTGTAAAGGTGACTATAGGGGTGTTATTTCATGTCTGGAGGCTCTACTCATGTTAAAAAGTGTATTTTGAAGGCTGTAAACAGGTTTTCTATGCTCTAACTACCAGAATATTCCATTCCGAACTAAGGAATCCTACTTCATGGAAAATAACGTATCACGGTCGAGTCTGCAGCCAACTACTCGCAGTAAAGGAGGCATAGCTGTAACGTATGTGCTCTCTTTCCTTCAGACTTGTATAAAAACGGGCTTCAGAGGGTCAACTTTGTGCCTTTTATTGCCGTACAGCAGGTAACAAACCACAAGAAAACATCTTTTTAGTTCCGCCAGCAAAAGATTTTGCATGTTTTTTGTGTGTTTTATTTTAAATGGTTTCTCCCTCATGCGCAGAAATATTGCCAAACTCTTCGTCTGGATTCTGGCATCGACTACCGCAAGAGGAACCGACCCTCCGCAGGGAAACTTTACTTCCTGTAAGATGTCTTGGCATGATGTCGAAAATGTTTTTACGTCTGAAAATGATGGTGTTATGTTGACTGCAGCTCCAGTGAACCTGATGCAGAAGCAGCGCTGGATAAAATGTTTGATGAGCTGGCCTTTAAGCAGAATGACAGTAAGTAAGCAGTATTAGTACTCATGTAGTATTATTATTATTGAGTAGTATGTCAATGACCTCCACTGACAGTAAGTAAGCAGTATTAGTACTCATGTAGTATTATTATTATTATTATTATTATGATGGAGTAATATGTCAATGACCTCTACAGTAACGCGGCCGAGAGTCCTGAACGTCCACAACAGGAAAGTGCGTCTGAGCAAAGCATGCGGGACCATTGCAGACTGCACCTTTGAGGAGCTGTGTGACAGAGTAAGACTAATCAATCAATCACTCAATAACTCAATCAATCCAATTGTATGGCAAACGTCCATCTCCCTCTTAAAGGGACGAGTACAGCATATGGCCATACTATACTATCATTACATTTACATTACTACCTTCATCTGAAACTTAGTTTGATGGTAAATGTGTTGTCTTTTCATTTGCATATAATATCAACAATAGAGACATTTGGGGCTTTTATGAGCATCTTTGCTTTTTCCTCCTCACTTTTCCGTATAAAAGACACCAACGTGGAATGGGAGGGAAGAAACTGATCTTTTTTTTTGTCTCAGTGTACTGTAGTGCTTAGTTGCTTTAGTTGCTGGGGCCATCGAACTGAAGAGTTTGTCTTCTCCCAGCAATATGCCTTCAAAAGAGGAATACATTTGCATCCCAAAAATGCCTCCTCAAAAAAAATCACACCTCCAATAACACCTGGCGTTCTATTTGTCTCCCGCCCTATCCTTCATGTGGATGTGTAGAAGACGCTGGCATCTTCATCCACTTAAACAAGATGGCCGCTGCACTGTGTTGCGAAAGAAGAGTGGCATGACCGCCAGTGTTCATACACAAGAATGCACAGGCGAAGGTGTGCAGGGGTACAGCAGCAGACAAACAACACAGAGCCATTTGTGAGCTCTTTTTATTTTTATGATGCAAATGTATGACTCTTGAACGCATATTGTTTTACTCTTGACTTACATGACCCAGAAACTAAGCGGAACTGCGTTCAATCTAACCAGAACTGGGGGGGGATGTCCTACATCTTCATGTCAACAAACCACAACTATCCCTTTAAAAGCCACTTTTATTCTCTGCCTTGAACTGGGCGAGTCTTTTACTCTCTTCTTTGAGATGTTTTTACTTTATTTATTTGTACTTGTACTTCTTTGGAAAGTGTTTAGAAAATGTGGCATATAAATAAAGTGGATTGGGTTGGATTTAGTTCATTGGTGGTTTTGTGGGTTTTTCCCAACAAAACGTGACGTTAAATGTTCTGTTGTCCGTTCATTTTTTGTTTGTAGTGATTTTGCATGTCCAACTATAATTACAGTCTGTTAAATGTGTTTTGTGGTAACGTTTTTGGGTGTCTGGAACAGATGAATTGGATTTACATGATTTTCTACGAGTCTGTGTTGGTTTGAGTCGGACCTTCTGGGAGGGATGTAGGACGTGAACGGGCACTTGTTAAATATGTTCTGGTGTTCCCATCTATGGATGTATTTTACATTTTTTGACTGTCATGTGATGTGTGTTCCAGCCTCTAGGAGCTAGCGACTACCTGGAGATGTCCCGTCTGTTTGACACCTTCTTCATCCGCCACATTCCGCTCCTGACGCTCAACAAGAAGACTCAAGCTAGGCGACTCATCACGCTTGTGGATGCCCTGTACGACCACAAGGTCATCTCCAGCACTTCCCCCCCCTCCTCGGTACAACACGCTAACAAGCTGTTTCATTGGAGGTTCTGAAGGTTTGTGTTGTTCAGGTGCGTGTAGTGGTCCTGGCAGACCACCCACTGGAGGAGCTCTTTGTCCACGAGGGCGACCACCACGCTCACGACGAAAGCCACATCCTCATGGACGACCTGGGACTGAAACGAGTAGGAGAAGTTTTTTCTTGACTGACGCGACCACAAACCCTTACCACCAGGTTGTCCCTCACAGGAAGAAGCCAGCAGCCTGTCCATCTTCAGCGGAGAAGAGGAGAAGTTTGCCTTCCAGAGGACCGTTTCCAGACTTACTGAGATGCAGACTGAGGAGTACTGGCTGGAGGGCGACCGCAGCGCCAAGTCCAAATCCTAACACGTGGTGGGGAAAGCAAAGGGAAGCACTGCTCACTCCCTCCCCCCCTGACTGCGACTACGTCAAAGACTCCGTGTTGTACAGAAAGTATTTATTGCAATTTTTTACCATGACGTTGAACTTTACACAGCATGGACCTTTGCTTCCAACGCTTTCAAGAACATTTGATCAATGCACTCATCCCTCGCTATATCACCATTTTTCAAAAAGTAAGTAATAAATGATGGCTGTGTTGTGGTTGGATGGCCTGTTGGCCAAAAAACATAGAAAGACCAGCTCTATGTGTCAGTAACGTCAGATCACCTGACCTTTCACACTGCATGGAGACTGGCTACTGAGCGGACATGCCCTGGCATTCCTCACATTCTGTGTGGAAGTGGTAAGTCTTTGTCCTTCTTCCCACTCAGTTTGAAACACTTTCTTAAAGGAAAAGTGCAATTTTTGTGTGTGGGGGGGGAATTTTGCCCATCATCCACAATCCTTATGTGTGAGACATGAACACGCGGCTTCCTCTCTTCTGTGCATTCTACAGCTATAAAATCAGCTCAAAAGAGGCAGCTAAGAATGCACGTAATGGGACGCAACTCTTCCGCCTACGAACACAAATTGACAAGCTAATATGATGACAGATGCTATCGCTATGCGCTACTTCATTTGGTCGTCATTTTACCTCGGAATGCTTTAAAAATAAAGCGGGCCGAGCATCAAAGGCAAAACTAAATAAAGTGACATATGTCACGTGCCAATTATGTTTACCCTTCGTCCTACCGAGAGCTGTTTCTAATATTTTGACGTTGGTTCCTGTGCTATGTTGTGGCTTGATGACCCCTGCTGGGCATCCCCGTGTATTGCAGTGCGAGGTGGATGACGTCACTGGTCATCTCCCTACCGTCGCGGTAATTGGAGGCAGCATAGCAGAGGAGGAAGACGACGTGCAGCGACGTTTCCAGCAGCAGCAGCTTCTATTCTGCATCTTGAATAAGATGTTTGCTTTATGACCACGCTAGGTTCCTGCCAATGTTCTTGCTAGCTGCTGAGTGGGCGGCGCCACATTTCTGCAGTCATTTTGTTGCGGAAAGAAAAAGAAGGAGCCAGTGGAGGAGGTCTGCTGTGCACGATGAAGATGAACCGTGCAGTGCAGAGAAGATCGTCAAGATGGCAGCTGAGGGCTGCAGAATGAAGATGACGTGTAGCGATTCGATCTTGTGAATGGGCTCCGGGCTTCTTGTGCTGGAACGCCGCCTGGATTCCGTCAAGAGAGTTCCCCCGACCCCCGCCCTCCCCTGCTCGCCATTCGGTGCACGCCGCATGAGGACAGGACCACAAGAAGGGGGGGCGATGTTCTGACATTCCAGCAAATAGCCTGCACCCAACGCCCGCACTTGATGGCATGCGACCCGAGTGACTTTGGAACCGTCCGTGCACCGACCCGCTTACCGCCGTTGACATGGCCGAGAAGGCGCCGAATGTGGACATCGACCCGGACTTTGAGCCCCAGAAGCGGCCGCGGTCGTGCACTTGGCCCCTGCCCCGTCCGGACTGTGGTGCGGGTAAACCGGGGGCAAATGACGCTGACGTCATCCCCGAGGAAGATGATGACGACGAGGGAGGCGGCGGCAGCGCGAGGAGTGGCGAGCTCCCCCGGGAGGCCGCCGGTGCTCTCACCCCGAGCGGCGGAAGCGGCAGCCGCCTCCACCTCCACTCGCGGCCCGCGGAGGTCCAGCCGCGGGGGCTCCGCGGCGACGAGGCCGGGGACGGGTCGCCTTCCTCGGCTCAGCTCGCGCCCGCAGCGGCGGCGGCTCCGCAGCAGCCGCGGAAGTCTTCGGCCCGCAGGAACGCTTGGGGGAACTACTCGTACGCAGACCTCATCACGCAGGCCATAGAGTCGTCCTCCGAGAAGAGACTCACCTTGTCCCAGATCTACGACTGGATGGTCCGCTCAGTCCCCTACTTCAAGGACAAGGGAGACAGCAACAGCTCGGCCGGCTGGAAGGTGAGCGACCGTCCCTACACAGCAAAGAACACGCACACGTGCACAAAGCTGTGTCCCGACAAAGTCAAACGTCCCCACAATAAAGTCATCTCCATTAGCGCTTTCATTCTCACGTGACGTCACTACAACACCACGTGTACAATTAGCGCGTATTTGTGGGCATAAAGGACATTTAGTCTGCAACTCTGCCACCTTTTTATTTGGAAACATGTTGAGCACCAGTCAAAAGTTTAGACACCCTTGGCCATGCTGCACAATGACAAAGTGTCCCCAAACTTTTGATTGGTACTGTAGCTGTGGCCATCACTACAATAGATGCTTTTTTTAGGGTTAGGTGTAATAAGTGCATAAACTACACTTTACCGCACTTTTTGTGCAAATGTTTCAACATAGATAGGATATTAGTAAACATGTTCAGTAGCAGTCAAAAGTTTGAGGACGCTTTCTCATTCAATAGCATGAGCGAGTGTGTCCAAACTTTTGATGGCTTTTTATTTCTTCAGGTGCTCAGCGTGCAGCTGTGTGGTATTTGTCTTATTTGTCGTTTTAAACACGCACGGGCCCGACAGTCAAACGTTTGCACACGCTTGCTCGTGCTGTTGAATGTCAACACGGCCCAAAACTTTTGATTGGTGCCACCGCTTACTCCTGACATATAATTGGTTGCTTTTCTTGATGCTCACAAGCTAAATGCTTCATATGTTGTCGTATTGTTGCACACGTTATACGTTACCGGAAGAACTGCAGCGGTGTAGCTTTCTATCTGACACTTCAATGTTGCTATTTACATTTCTCTCCCAATATTTTAGCTTTGTCTTAACACTTCCTATTGGCTGATTTAGGTGATTTAAAAAATCTATCTGGTTAACATCCCAGCAGTCACAGCTACTTTAAGTTAGCATAGTGTAGCTACAGCTTATTTTAGTACTGTATGGACTGGACTGGTCCGTCAACACCCACGCCCTCTACAAGAAGGGCCAGAGTCGCCTCCACCTGCTGAGGAGACTGAGGTCCTTTGGTGTGTGCAGGACTCTCTTACGGACCTTTTATGACTCTGTGGTGGCCTCAGCCATCTTCTATGCTGTGGGCTGCTGGAGAGGGGGCAGCACGGACAGGGACAGGAGCAGGATCAATAGGCTGATCAGGAGAGTGAGCTCTGTCCTGGACGGTCCTTTGGACTCCGTGGAGGAAGTGGGGGAGAGAAGGATGTTGGCTAAGCTGACATCCATCATGGACAACACCTCTCACCCCCTACATGACACTGTTGTTTCCCTGGGCAGCTCCTTCAGCAGCAGACTGTTACACCCACGGTATAAGAAGGAGAGGTTCTGCAGGTCCTTCATACCGACCGCTGTCAGGCTCCACAACACCTGCACCACCTGAACCATGTTGTAGTCACTATGTATTCTTTACTTGCGTATCTTGCTTGCTTGCTGCTGTAACAAGTTAATTTCCCCGCTGTGGGATAAATAAAGTACAAATACAATACAAATATATTCTACTTTTTGCAAAAATGACTATAAATGTCGGTCTCTATTGCATGTAGGGATGTCCCGATCCGATCGGCTGTATTTTGAAGATCAGATAATATCAGCTTCCTCCACGAGATCGTGCCGATCCAGTTGCCGTATGATATTGGTAACTCCAACACGGCAGGTGCGGTCATGTGCCTCAAAGCTGGTTGCCACTCTACTCCCGCCACCCGCAAGAAGAAGAAAAGGCAACACCGCCATGCAGACATGTCCGCCATGTACCGTGGTCAAGTTAGTTTTGGATATTGGGCTCTGTAGCCACAGCGCTAGTTCCCCCTCACTGTGCCCAGACTGCTGTGTCATGGTGCGGGGAGCTGGCACAGGTGCACAAGTGCTGCTCTACCCGCTGGTTGTTTATACTAGGGATCGTCAATAAATGACTATTGTGCTGAAGAGAGTTCGTTAAAAAAAGAAAGTCATATATTGTAAATCACACCACAAACTCATCTATAACCATGTCACATGATTAGTCTTACTCTACAAGTATTTTGCACGCCTATTTTTACCAATTTGATCTTTTATTGTATGGACTTTTATTGGATTAGGGACCTGCCTCGCAGAGGTTTGTTCCAAAAGTCAAACAATACTGTTGGTCATGCTGAGGAATAAAAAAGTACATTCAGCAACACTTTGCTGGCATTCGTTTTAATGCTAACTTCAGAACCACATTCAGTTCCACAAATTCATGTTTGGAACAAAAGATTATAAAAAAAAAAAAAAAAGGATTGGTTCAGGAAGATTATTTAAAAAAATGTGGATCAGGACGTCCCTGATTGTGTATTTCAGCTAAGATGTACAAGTCATGTACGGTGTATTCATTCATGTATTCATTCCAGAAAGTCAATGTAAAGTTTAGTGCTGGGGTGTCTGGGGTGTCCAAATGTTTTTGCAGCGAGAGCCACTTTCTGAAAAATGAAAGGATGCCACTTGGAGGTTTTGTACATTTCAAGAAGGAACTTGGTGATGTTGGTGGAAAAGCACATTGGGGGGGTGAACGTCCATCACTGCCCTTTTGTTCCCAAACATTTCAACTTTCTTCTTCAATAATCGTCACACAGTTTCCAGTTTTACTTTATTCCCATATTAGAACTTCCCCCCCCCCCACCCAATTTGCCAAAATACCACATTTATTTTATGTTTCTGATATTAGGACTTAAAAGCCAAGTTTTGTTCTGTAATCTTTCAACCAGGGGCGTCACGAGACCGGCGATGCACGAGATTGGGTCCACGAGAACCAGACCAGATTTGAACATTCATTTTAGATATTTGATGTGGTCGTTCACATTACCAAAAAACGCGACTTGTCAATGTGAACGCAGAGTGTCTGAAGTGGACGCGTTGCCGTGTTTACGCTAGCCAAGCCTCCACACATACACCCCCCCCACCCCACCCCCCCACCGGCATTTGTGGCAACTTCAAGGATTTTGTGCAGCGGGTGTCAGTATTTCCTCCACCAAACGATCCCGTGTAGCAGATTACGAGAGGGAGGGATACTTTCTTCACATGTGTTCCAAGGAGGGTCATGTGGGCACATGGCGGTGCCGGGACATCACCGCTTCAACGACATGTCTTAAAAATCATTTTCACGTGACGAAAAGAGCTTTTTCCAACATCGGCGAGCACCTTTTTATCCAAGTTTTGGTAAGCACGGCAAAACACGCCTTTGGGTGCCGCACATGTGCGACGTGAGTGTTCGTAGCGTGGCGTACGCATCCGATTCATCGCCACGCACGGATGAGTCACAGCTGCATCTGAATTGTGCCGTTCACACGGACGTGACAAACATCAAACATCAGCAACAGGCCCCACGAGTACAAACATCTCCCCGAAGTGGCCGGTGAGGGAGAGGGAAGCCTGGGCTGCCGCCCTCCGACCCCACCTCAGATAAGCGGTAGAAGATGGATGAATTGCAACTTTGTGAATGTTGCTTTTGTCATATTGTGACTTTATTGCCATCACATCACGGCTTCTTCCCACGGGGTACCACTGATATTTCTCCATCCTTAGTACCCAATATTCCTCCTTGGGTGATCAGCGAACCTTTAATAGACTTGACATTAGCAACATTCAAAAAGGGCATTACAAGTGATCTGGTCTACCTGGATAGATTTGGAGAAATAAGACACAAATACAGGAACTACCATGCTATCTATACAGATGGATCAAAAGATCACAATAAAGTAGGATCAGCCTGTATTAGTGGCACAATAAAAGAACAGGTTAGATTACCAGACAGTGCTTCCATATACACTGCCCAGTTGTTGGCTTTGGGTAAAATACAAAACACTGATGGAAAACAGTTTGTTATTTTCACAGACTCTCTATCTAGTCTGGTGGCTTTACAGTGTAGAGATCTTAAACATCCCTATATTGTACACTTACTACAATCATTATACAAAGTCGGTGTATTATCTAAACTGGTAGTTTTTGTTTGGATACCGAGCCATGTACAGTAGGCATCAAAGGGAATGAAAAAGCTGATATGTTAGCAAAAGAGGCCCTTAATATGGCTGGAACAGAAATGAAGATACCCCATACAGACTTCAAACCAAAGATGAATGAATGCATAAAGATAAAGTGGCAAACGTCATGGGATTTAAATCCCGGTAACAGACTCTACCAACATCAGCCTAGAATCGAACCACGTACTACGATCCCGTTAGCTAAGCGACGGGAAGACGCTGTGCTAACTCGTATTTGAATTGGTCATTCTCGCTTATCACACTCCTATTTACTTCATGTAATAGTACACTCTCAGGTAAACATTTCCTTCTTGAATGCAGTGAGTTTGCTCACATCCGTGTCCATTTTTATAATGTTCCTCATCTGAAAACCTTGTTCAGCCAAGTTCAGCGATCATGCATCATAGAGTTTCTTAAAGAAATACATCTTTTTATTAGGTTTTAGATAATGGAAACAGGCCCTGAGGCAGGCCATTTTATTCAGCATCTAGTCTTACAGAGGAGACTTTAAGCCGTCATCCCGTATAAAGAAAAGCCACACCATTTGAACATTAAAGAACCTACTTTTCTGTTCGAAAAGAGTAGGGAATCTTTCCCAGTAAAGTAGATCACATTTTCTATCTTACAAGCTCTACTCCCTAATTAAACTGATAGATTACACTCCCGAGAAACAGGTTTTGTCATTAATAACTTGACATATTACGGTCCAGACACTTACATGACACTTTGTGTTGATAGTGTCGTTAAACTTTAATCAACCAATCAATCTTCCCACGGGCATCGTTGACGTTCTCCCAACGTGATCAAAGATTAGGACAGACTATCGTTCATATTCTCAACAATAGCACGAGTCTCTTTTCTGATTAGAATACAACTTGTTTGGTTTTCATATTTTCATTTTATTCTTGTAAAATTACAGCTGTGTTTTTTAAGTTTCATCTTTCTTCGTGTAAATTGTTAAATCTTCTGGTAATTCTGACTTTGTTCCCATCATATTAAAAAAGAAACCAAAAAAGTCATATTTCGTTAATATTTCAACTTCATGCTACTAAAATGACAATATGATAATATTGCAACATTATTCTCACCAAAGAAGACTCAAATGGTTCTTTTTTCTCGGACTATGTTGACATTATTCTTGTGAAATGACTGCCGATGATTCATTTCTTGTGTTTTTCTTTGTTTTCTTGTTAAATTCTATTTTTAGAATATGCCGCGGGCCAATATAAAAAACAGTCGTGGGCTGCAGCTTGGGCACCCCTGATGTGGTGTGACTGTTGTGGTGATGAGCTAGCACGGACAACGCTACACGTTGCACACAGACCTGCTCCTCATTTCAAGGATTAATGCAGCCTGGAAAACCAATTCATGTGTCGGGGAGTCTCGTCTGATCAGGACAGCTTGGAGCTTTACAGGATTTAGATGTTTACTGGAAGTGTGTGTGTGTGTGTGTGTGTGTGTGTGTGTGTGTGGTAGGACATAAAAAAAGTAGAACTAGGTTTGTAATCCTACACAACTGCATGTGGGACATGGGCTGATTCCCGGGAATTTCTTGAAGTACCACAATGCAGCGCAGACTACACGCACAATAAACATAATAATATTCATAATAATTAATATTTGAGACCATTTCAAGTGCTTTCAGGGGACCCTGCATGTGTGTGTGTGTGTTTTCAAGGTGCTCTACTGTGTACTTTGGACAGTACAATAATACGATACTGTCATCCTTCGTGTATCACTGTTCACCACCCCTAGACTCGCGCGAATCTCCCACAAGTAAAATTCCTTATTTGTAAATGGAATATTTTCATAGTTGGAGTATAAAATACCTGTTTACAATCTCCTCAATATGGATGTTAACATTCTTAGAGCCCGCTAGACATGACATAACACCCCTATAGTCACCTTTACACTTCCGTTATCCAATATAGTAGACATAATAAGAGAAAATAAGACATAAATAAGACTCGTACTGCTTTGTGTTGCTGTAAATGTGTTCCAGTGGTGCAGACAGGAAGTGACGTCAGGGTTTCAGAGTTGAGTTTTAGCTTGGCGCGGGTGACGGCCGCAGTGGTAGCCAGTGTTAGACATTATTGTGCCTGTTGTGAGGTCATTCAAAGCTGTAATGTTCCAGCGATCGGGTCTGGTGCTCGTGTGTCTCAGCCAACATTACAGTTACATTACTGCCACCTAGTGGCCGGTGGACAATACTACATATTGTCACAACACCCTTTTTAGAATGAGTCTTTGAATGCCTTATAATTGTATTTTAATTCGTTTAGCCATTTCTATGCTTGGAAATGATTCCTTTGCACAAAAAGTCTGTAAAATTTGCTATTTTTTGACTAATAATGGGCCGGATTCAACCATGACGCAGCATATTTTGGAAAAATCGGACACTCTAACTGCACTTTTCCAACATAACAGATGCCAGAGATCGCATACGACAACATAACATATCTCTCCCCCACTTCCTCCACCGAGTCCAGAGGACCGTCCAGGACAGAGCTGGCTCTCCTGATCAGCCTATTGATCCTGCTCCTGTCCCTGTCCGTGCTGCCCCCTCTCCAGCAGCCCACAGCATAGAAGATGGCTGAGGCCACCACAGAGTCATAAAAGGTCCGTAAAAGAGTCCTGCACACACCAAAGGACCTCAGTCTCCTCAGCAGGTGGAGGCGACTCTGGCCCTTCTTGTAGAGGGCGTGGGTGTTGACGGACCAGTCCAGCTTGTTGTTAAGGTGAATTTGTAGCTGTCTACCAACTCTATGTCTGCTCCCTGGATGTTCACCGGTGTGAAGTGAAGTTTTCTTCTGGAAGTTAATGATCATCTCCTTTGTCTTGCTGGTGTTGAGTTGTAGCTGGTTAAGCTCACTCCAGCTGACAAAGTCCCTGATGACCGTCCTGTATTCCAGATCATTCCCCTCTGAAACACAACCAACAATGGCTGTGTCGTCGGAGAACTTCTGGATGTGACACTGTGTGGAGTTGTGTGTGAAGTCCGAGGTGTAGAGGGGGAAGAGGAAAGGGGAGAGCACCGTACCCTGAGGGGCACCTGTGCTGCAGAGTACCATGTCAGACACACAGTGACGGAGCCTCACATACTGTGGTCTGTTGGTGAGGTAGTCTATAACCCATGCAGTCAGGTGTTGGTCCACTCCCACACTCTCCATCTTCACTCTGAGTAGTGACGGCTGGATGGTGTTAAAGGCACTGGAGAAGTCAAAAAACATGACCCTCACAGCGCTCCCGCTGTCCTCCATAAAGTACTATACATACATACAGTACATACATAACAGCAGCATCGCTAAGTGATGCTAAAGTGCTAACATTACTTAGTAACAGCATGCTAGGTTAGCCTATTTGCTGAAGACAACCAAAATGATCAAACCTACAGCTCCCACGTCTGTTGCTGCCCGGCAGAGATGCATTTTAAGATGTGCAGCGAAGCCTGTTTTACATACATTATTGTCCAAAACCACTCTAAAGTCGCATAAAATATCAGCGTTTCCACCACCGTCACGTGAATCCCCAGCGTACAACACAAGTTTTCAGTTCCACGAGCTTAGTCTATCCAATTCAAACCCCCGTCCGACGTTAGCAACACTAGCATAGCTACGTGAGCTACGCTGCTTTCACGTGTGTACCAAAGCATCCTGTAAATAATGGAGGAAACATCAGGAGCGATCAGACATCGACACGGATCACAGCTTAGCATGACAGCAGCTCTGCAATGGAAGGACTGCTCTAGTTGCTTCATGTCTACAATATGTGGAAGGTTAGCTTTGGAGTAAATATTCAATGTAAACAAAGCCAGTTTTGTTTACATTTAATTCCATTTCACGGAAATGTCTCTGAACACAAAGTACTTTTCATTTGAGAAATTTAGAGACAGAAACTACGCCCAAAGCACTTTGTTTTCCAATATTGACAGTTTTGTACATTTCAGAAAAATATAGATTTTTAAAGTTTTGTTTAAACGCAGTTACATTCAAAATAATTATTTACATTTCTTTTTAACAGATTCTCAGAAATGTTGCCATCCAATTTCATTTAAGACCAATTTTCTAAATCTATCTGAAAAAGTAAATATTCAAAAAATAAAAATAAGATGTTCAAATGAAATTCTATTTGTTTTTCATTTGAGACGTTCAGAAATGCGTCCATCCGGTGAAACCAATAAATCAGCAACGTGCCGCCAACACAGCCAACTTTCCACTGGAGATTTTCAAGGTTAAATACATTTTTTTGCTACTATTTTTTAGGAGAATTTTGTGCATATTTCAGATAAAGTAAATGTAAATTATGATTTTAATTTGTTTTCATTGCAAAATGTCAGCATTCAGTTTAACAACAGAAATGAAATCACTTCTCATCTGAGACGTTAAAAAAGAACAAATCAATTTGTTTCCCCAAATTATTTTTAAAGACAACTTTGCAAATGGATATAAAAAATGAAATTAAGATGTATTTATTTTGAATCTGCCTGAACAAGGTGACCTCCTGGTTCTGTTCCGGTAGGTGAGGTTGTGCCGTGGTGCCAATGGAGCAGCCGACGTCATCTTCTCCTTTTCAGCTCGTCCAGACGGCAGCAACAGCGCCTCTGCTGGTTGCAGTCCAGCAGTGCGTCTTGGTTCCGGCCGAGACGAGCCGTGCCCCGAGAGTCCAAGCGGCGTCACCTGACTGTTGCTGTTTTGTCGTCCTTCACAGAACTCCATCCGCCACAATCTGTCCCTCCACAGCCGCTTTGTCAAAGTTCAGAATGAAGGGACGGGCAAGAGCTCCTGGTGGATGGTCAACCCGGACGGCGGCAAAGGAGGGAAAGCTCCGCGGCGTCGCGCCGTCTCCATGGACAACAGCAAGTACATCAAGAGCGCCCGAGGCCGTGCCGCCAAGAAGAAGGCCTCGCTTCAGGCCGCTCAGGACGGCAGCTCGGAGAGCTCGTCCAGCCTCTCCAAGTGGACGGGGAGCCCCACCTCCCGCAGCAGCGACGAGCTGGACGCCTGGACCGACTTCCGCTCCCGGACCAACTCCAACGCCAGCACGCTGAGCGGCCGCCTGTCGCCCATCCTGGCCAACTTGGAGCTGGACGAGGTCCCCGTCGATGACTCTCCTCTGTCCCCCATGCTGTACTCCAGTCCCAGCAGCGTGTCGCCGTCCACGGGGCCCGCCGCACTCTCGGACCTGGCGGGAACCGTAAACCTAAACGACGGTCTCTCTGACGACCTGATGGACGACCTTTTGGACAACATCAGCCTGACGGCGTCCCAGCAGCCTCCTCCCGGAGAGGAGGACAGCAGAGGCAAAGGTCAGGGAGGCTCCGTGTTCACCTTCAGCTGCTCGGGAAGCGGACTGACCGGCCCCGTGGGCAGCTACGGTCCAAATCCTCTGTTCAGCCCGCCGTCCATCACGAGCCTGCGCCAGTCACCCATGCAGACCATCCAGGAGAACAAGCAGACCACCTTCTCCTGCGTGTCGCACTTCAGCAACCACCAGACGCTGCAGGACCTCCTCAGCCTGGACTCCCACGGCCATGGCGTCATGCTCACGCAGTCTGACCCGCTCATGTCGCAAGCCAGCACCGCCATCGCCCTGCAGAACACCCGCCGCAACGCTCTCCTGCTGCGCAAGGACCACGCCGGCGCCGCTCAGGCGCAAAGCTTGCCTGCCTGGCAAGCCGCCCTGGCGAGTGCGGACAACGGCGACGCCAAGCACCTCAAGGCTCCCGGCAAGAACGCTCTGCCCGGCCGGGACCGTTTTCCCTCCGACTTGGATCTGGAGGTCTTTAACAGCAGTCTGGAGTGCGACATGGACTCCATCGTCCGTAACGAGCTGATGGAGGCCGACTGCTTGGACCTCAGCTTTGACACCGCCCAGAACGCCAACATGAACCCGAGAGGCTTCTCCGGCGTCAAACAGACCTCGGCACACAACTGGGTCCAGAGCTGAGAGCTTAGAACGACCGGGACTCGACTCCTGGGGGTTATGGAGTCTTATTTTGCCATCCTATTCAACTGAGTCAACTTTAAGGCTGCGTTCACACTCCGGGCCCCACCAAAATAAAATTTAAAAAAAGACACTTGGCGTACATTTTGGTGCTTAGAGTTCACGCTGGTGTTTTTGTCATGTGACCAAAGGCTGCAGTAAAGAACACATGCCTCAAGTAAGCCCTGATTGGACAGCTTTCATCAGTCTAACTGTTGTAGCTTCTTGTTATCATCCGCTTTCTCACCAGCTCACTTCAACAAAAGCTCCTAAAATACACTTTTAAAGCGCTTTGGTCACATATCAGGTGACAAACGTGGTCACACCAAATACTGACTGGTTTTAGGACCCCCACGGACCACCCCCGGTACAGTTAAAGTAAACATTTTGGAGTGGCCTTTTATTGTGGCCAACCTGCGCAATAATCATGCTGTCCCATCAGCATCTTGATACGCCACACCTGTGAGGAGGCGGGCTTATGCAACATGACGGATGCTCACTAATGAGCATTCGTTATTTGAGAGAGCTCAGCCTTTTGCGTACACACAAAAAGGGAAGGGAAGCAAAAACTATTATGATTGCCGAGTTTATCTTCTGCTGTTTACCAGCGTAGATTTCACCAAAAGCTTCTGAAATATACTTTCCAAGAGATATTGAGACATATCACGTGACGTAACTCGCATGTTCCACAGCAGAATGCCATCTGCTGGGTTAAATACGTTTCTGCCATTTTCTCCCGCTTAGATTTCACCAAAAGCTTCTAAAGCATACTTTTAAAGAGCTTTTGTGACATAATGTGACACAACTCAAACAGTCAAAATGAAAATGCTGCCAACTGGGTTGAATACGGAGGTTATTTTTTCTAAATTTGCACTATTTATCAGTGCAGAGTTCACCAAAAACTTCTAAAATAGACTTTTAAAGAGCTTCCGTGACATAATATTTTAATATTCTACTAGCTTAAATTTCACCAAAAGCCTGGAAAACATACTTTGAAAGAGTTGTTGTGATATATGATGTGATGGATTTCCAATGTAACTCAACGATTTCAAACCAAAATGCCAACTTCTGGGTTGAACACGTAAATTATTTTTGCATTGTGCTATTTTCGCCAGCTTGGATTTCACCAAAAGCTTGTAAAACATACTTTTAACAAAGCTTTCTCTGACCTACTATGTGATGTCATTGACATATTCCAAAGCAGCATGCCATCTGCTGGGTGAAATACGTAGGTTATTTTAATATTCTACTACGTTAACCAGCTTAGATTTCACCAAAAGCTTCTAAAATAGACTTTCTAAAAGGAGCGCACGCGCAGAGCCGAGACAACACGTCCAACACATCTTCTCATACATTTATCATCTCTGCATGCTCACCATTAAGCGGACCGGGACCCATCTCTCAAGAGGTCCCGGTCCGCTTGTGCCGGGCCCACTGAGGTTGGCACCAAGCAAACGTGACGAGTGTGAACGCAGCCTCCGCCTTCACCGTGCAAAAACGTCTTCAAAGAACCTGAGCGATGTGCGTCCGGATGTGTTGGTCTCAGGGAATCACTACGTTCTGAACGTTCGTCACGTCCACGTTTTTGCCAAACCGCTGTCTGAGAGCTTGTTTACGCTCGGAAAGGAAAAAAGTCGGAGGAGGAGGATGCTGGACGTTTGGGTTCATCTTGGAGGGACGCAAAAAGACTTGAAGTGTGAATTCCAACCTGCAAATATGAAGGCTAAGCTAATATGTGAGCTGCAGTTTGCTGAGCGCAACATCGGAAGACGCACTCGCCGTGCCAAGTTTGTTATTACCATCCATGTAATCTCCCCTTTTCTCCCGTCTTTCGCCGGCGGAACACGTCCTGTGCCGGAAGGGGGCGGGGTTGGTGCTGTTGAAAATTACATTCCACGTCACCCGATTCCCATTTGTTTGTCTCACATGTTTATAGCTAGGCGTGGGTCAGGTGGCCATTTATAAATTTCCATTTGAATTTACTTCAAGTAACTTTAACAACATTGGTTCTGTTGCATTGTTTTTTATTAAATGTAGTCCATTGAAATTAATTTACATTTGGAATTATACTCAATTTGAATTTCAATAAATTACATTCCTTCAAATTTAATTTAATTAAAAGAACAATGCAACACAACCGATGTTGTAATAGCAGGAAGGCATAAATTGCCCATCCAGGATTAACAGGGCGGATGAGTTGATTGTAAACAAAAATACGACAAGCGTAATGCGCTCGACTTTTACACCAACAGCTGAGTAGCAGCATTTTGAAGTGCATGCAGAGCTAGATATTTTTATACAAACGTTAGTTTCAAACCATTTATACCCTTCCAAGAGTAGCCAAGTATGTTGCAGAATGCACCAGTATATTGTACAACACAGCAGCAACAGAACCAATGTTGTAATAGCAGTAAGGCGCAAACCGCTCGGCTGACATTCATTGGCACTGATGAGTTGGTCGTAAAAGAACACCACCACAAGTGGAACGCGCATATGACTTGCACTCCAACAGCTGAGTAGCAACATTTTAAAGTGCATGCAGAGCTGGATATTTTTATACAGATGTTACTTTGGACAGCCAAATATGCTATCAAGCCATTTGTTAGCTCCCAAAAGCGGCCGAGTATGTTGTAGAATATGCTGGTATATTGTACAACACAGCAGCAACAGAACCAATGTTGTAATAGCGGTACCAACATTAATGGTGCTGATGAGTTGATTGTAAACAGTACAATAAGCGGAAAGCGCCCACAACTTTCACACCAACAGTTGAGTAGCAACATTTTAAAGCGCGCACAGAGTAAGGTATTTCTACGGACATTACTTTGGACAGCTAAGTATGCTAGCAAACCATTTATTAGCTTCCTTAAGTGGCCAAGTATGTTGAAGAATATATTAGACTGGTATATTGTACAACACAGCAGAAACAGAGCCAATCTTGTAATAGCGGGAAGGAGAAAACTGCTCGGCCAACATTAACAGCGCTGATGAGTTGATTGTAAACAACAACACGACAAGCGTAACACATGCCCGACTTGCACACCAACAGCTGAGTAGCAACATTTTAAAGCGCATGCAGAGCTAGATATTCCTACGGATGTTGCTTTGGACAGCTAAATTATGCTAGCAAGCTATTTGTTAGCTTCCATGAGCGGCCAAGTGTGTTGTAGAAAATACTGGTATATTCTACAACACAGCAGCAACAGAACCAATGTTGTAATAGTGGTAACAGCGCAGATAGGTTGACTGTTAGCAACAGTACACGTGTAAGGTTAAGTTATGCTACAGCGCCACTCCTGCAAACCCAGCGGCCGAGCTTGAAACGTCATTTCTGTTGTGTTCCTCTCATGAGAGCACCCGAATGCTTCTGCTACGTCCTCCACTCCGCAGGAAGCTAAGTAGGTAGTCAACAAGACTTGTGGTTGCTCGCTCTCAGGAAAACACTGCCCTCTACGGGATTTGAACGCCAGTGTGGCGACTAGCCTGTAGCATGATCCAGCCTGCGCACCAACAGCCCGTTAGCAACATTTTAAAGCATATGCAGAGCGAGGAAATGCTGCTGGATACCTCAAACGCAGCAACGTCCATAGAAAAGCCATGTCAGGGGGTTGCCTACAGCCACAGCTGGGTGGTTGGGCCTGGCTTCCAGAGGTTTTGCGACGTGCAATATTTGGCCGTGTTTGGGTGAAGTGGACTTCTTGGTGCTATAAATAAGAAGATAGCAGGGTGCGGCATCGGCGACCCCCCACCCCACCCCCGTTATCAGCGCTACAGCAGGTGCTGCGACCCCGTGACAAGAGCTCGTATCTTAAGAGCCATTTTACCACGGAAAGGGAGGGGCCACAGTGTTTTAAATGTTGCCAAATGTTTCTGCGTGTACGTAGCTAGAAATAGAGTCTATAGATCCTAGGGAGCAGTGCTATAAAAGCAAAACAAGGAGTAACGTATGGTTTTTATTTATTTGATGTGTTTGTCCTCGTGTACGGCGGAATTAAAACCGCTTTTGCTCACTGACATTTTTCACCACCAGTTGAAGCCTCTTCTTGGATGGAATTTGTTGTGCTTCGAAAGACTTCACTTACCGCCAACACCCCTCCTGTTGCTCACGTGGCCAGTGGTGTTTGAGATGGTGCATGTAAATAAATCTTCAAGAACCGCTCCATCACGTGCCGTTTTCCTTGTCTTTCTTTGTGCGTGAAATGTTCTCCCTGGAGGAATTGCATGGCTGCAGACACTGCAGGCACCACAGAGGTGATTTCCTATTGGCTCACAGGCTCGGAACTCTGCACCAATCACGCGCTGTATCCGAGAGGAACGCAGCCCTTCTTGATGACGTCACGGTAAACCGGAGGCTGCTTGGCAACTGACGCGGGGTGCGTGTTTTAACATTCACAGTCTACACGCCTTAGTGCTTGTTTGTGTAGCCTTAACAAAGGAGTCCAATGAAGCATGAGAGCCCCCTCCAGGTCAAAAGAAGTCACTCAACATGAAGGACGGAGGATGCTGTCGCCATGGCAACACAACAAGTAAGCAGGGGGAGCACAGAAGGTGTTTGGGGTGTGAAAGACAACAAATATTTCAATCATCTTATTTAAAATGGACCCTCTCGCCCCAAGTCAGCTGGCATAGGCTCCAGCATACCTGCCACCCTGGTGAGGATACGTAGCATAGAAGATGATGGATGGAAGACTTCAGCTCAGTGAGTATTTCTAGGGCGGATCGGCGCAGCGTCTGCAGTATTGCGGTCGCCGTACCGGACCGTCGTGGTGAAAAGCGAGCTGAGCCGGAAGGCAAAGCTCTCAATTCCCCCCATCAAGCGGCTGAAATGAGCTTCCTCTTTAGGGTGGCTGGACTCACCCTAGGAGATGGGGGTGGGGGGGGGGGGGGGGGGGGGCTCAGAGTAGAGCTGCTGCTCCTTCACATGGAGAGGGGCCGGTTGAGGTGGCTCGGGCATCTAGTCCGGATGCTCCCCTGGTGAGGTGTTCCAGCCGGGAGAAGGCCCCGGGGCAGACCTAGGACACGCTGGGGGGATTATGTCTCACAGCTGGCCTGGGAACGCCTTGTGTCCTCCTGGTGGAGCTGGAGGAGGTGGCTGGGGACCGGGAAGTCTGGACTTCCCTACTGAGACTGCTGTCCCCGCGACCCGGACCCGAATAAGCGGAAGAAAATGGATGGATGAATGGTGTTTGGCTTTTTGGTGGGGTGTTTTTTGATGTGATTTTTTTATGTGCTGAAAACACAAGAAACTGGAAACTGAACTTGCATGCAGAGTTTATGATTTTATAAATGACATTTGCAAAATTACATGTAAAAATGCTACTTTGTCCAGCTCCTCCCGGCGGATCCCGACAAAGTCTCTCCAATGTGCCCTGAACACCTCCCCAGGGAGGCGTCCTGACCAGATGCCTGAGCCACCTCATGTGGAGGAGCAGCAGTTCTACTCCAAGTTTCTTTTGGATGACTTGCTTCTCACCTCATCTCTCAGGGAGAGCCAGCCACCCTACGGAGAAAACTCATTTGGGCCGCTCGTACCCGCCATCTTGTCCCTTCGGTCACTATTTACAATCTATTATTTATATATTAAAAATAAATGCACATGCATGCATTTTTATGGCGCTCATGGACACACCAACATTTGCATTTTAAAATATGGGAACTTTTCTGAAAATAAAAGGACATTTCCAATTTAGTATGATTAGTTTTTTTTAAATATAATGTTTAATGATATATTATGTATTTCAAAAACCAAAAAATAAACATTTCCAGAAAATAAGGGAAAATCTGAATATATACTTTTCTAGTAGATATTATTTATCTGTCATACGTTTTAAAAATATATATAAAAATCACTCCAGAAAATAAAAGAAGAATTTCCCATACTTTCCAAATGTTGCCAGGTGTGTCCATAGCATGTATAAAAATGAATTATGCAAATCGTACAATGAAATCCTAACCCACCACCACATATAGATAGTAGTCCTGTGGGAAACGGGTCATAGGAATGTAATAGTATTATTCTGTTGGACTTCAATCATTCCTTCTAACCCCAACTTGGAAGCTTAATTACTTGAAAAAGCCTTAAAAAGAACGTTATTAATGAAATCAAAGTGTTGTTAGTAAAATAAAGCAGCCTTGTGTTCCACGTTGAATAAACTTTATTTCATCGTATAACGTGTTCTATTGTTTGTGCCAGCAAAAGAAGTATTGCAGTATAAAACGTTGGAACTACTTCAAGGTGTTTCAACCAAGTGCAACAGAGTAAGTGGCTGTACGAGTGGATGTTTACCAGCTGTGTTGGAGCTGCCAGGCCAAGCTAGGCCAGGCCAGCATCAGCTCTGTGGACTCGGCGACAACGGTCCGGCGGTGGCGTAGAGGCAGGAGACGGTCCCGGCTTGTATCTGGAAGGTGTGTCCGTGGATGTGGTGGCTGGACATGTGCTCGCTGGTCTGGCTGATGGAGATGGGCTGGCACCCCTGGTTGCTGACGTGGATGGCCCGAGCGTGCTGCTGCGGCGTTTCCTGCTGCTGTTGTTGGGCGCGGCTGTGCGCCCCGTGGAGAGGCTGCGGCGGGCCGTGCTGATCGTGCAGGTGCCCCACGGCCTCTTTGCTCAGCGTGATGACGTGCATGGGCTCAACGTGCGGCGCCGCCGCACCCTCCAGCATGCTGATCATCTGGATGTGGGGGGCGTGGTCGCTCTGCGGCGTCAGGGGTCTAGACTGGGCTGACGCTTCCTCGGAGGCGATGATGCTGATCTCCTGGGCCTGACCCGGGACGAAGGCCATGTCGTCCCCTGTCACCACCAGCCGGAAGTCCTGCTCCGAGGCCGGCGTCAGATGGTACTTCCGGACCTCTTCTTGGGGCGGGGCCTCTTGGGCCGGCGATGCTCTCTCCTTTTTGTGCGAGTTGACGTGCTTTTTCAGGTTGTCCAGACGCGTGAAGGCCTGGCCGCACTCTGAGCAGGTGAACGGCTTCTTTCCCGAGTGGGAGGCGACATGGCGGCGTCTGGCGCTGGTGTCCGAGAAGGACTTGTCGCACACGTGGCAGCTGTACGGTTTCTCACCTCTGTGGAGCAAAATGGAACGTTTGTGATCGGTCGCGACAAAGAAATGCTGCTTTTCTACTGCTCAGTACCCGCTTGACTGTGCTCTACTCTACTCTGCTGTATTCTACTCTACTCTGCTCTAGAATAGTAAAATAGAGCAGAATAGAATAGAGCAGAGTAATGTAGAATACTCTGCTCTATTCTACTATTCTAGAGCAGAGTAGAGTAGAATACAGCAGAGTAGAGTAGAGCAGAGTAGTCTACTCTACTCTGCTCTACTCTGGTCATTAATCAGGTCATTTTACAAGAATAAAGAAATACAAATTGTTGCATTCTAACGTAAAAAAGTGGTCTTTTCGTGGCCAGGGGTGTGGTCTACAAAAGCAAATAAGTGGTGCTCCAATTCAGGGGTGTCCACAGTGAGGCCAGAGGGCCATTTGTGACCCGCTTCTGGGTGTTTTTTAATTGGCCTGCGGCACATTTGAAAAATATAATTGAACAAGAAAAGTAAAAAAAAAACCTGCAAAAATCTACAGAACAGAGTCAAAATATTAATTAAGTCATAATTTTATAAGAATAACAATCATTTTACGAGAAGAATGTAACATGATGGGGAAAATGACATCATTTTAGTAGCATACAGTTGATGGGGGGGGGGGACGTGACCCTGGTTTGGAAGACATGACGTGCTTTGTCATTAAGTAGAGCCGAGTCGGTACCGTGCAGTGGAAATGGGCTGTCCTCACCTGTGTATCCTGATGTGAGTCTGCAAGTTGCTCTTGACGGTAAAACACTTCCCGCAGATCTCGCACGTGAACGGCTTCTCACCTGCCGCGACACCGCTCGTTAATGCTTCTACTCCACGTTTTTGTGGAAAACTGTACAATAAGTAGTTCACTCCTAAAACACTAACTTTAGTCATGACTTCACGTAACGTCATGTGATGTCGTGATTGGTGCTACTTTACCCGTGTGAGTGCGCAGGTGCCTTTTCAGCTGAGCCGTGTCCAAAAATTTGCGCTGACACTGAGCGCACTCCACTAAGGACTTGCCTGGAATAAGCAGAAAGACGTAGAGAGGTAGAGGTAGAGACAGAGCCAGAGCCTTGAAGCCGAGACATTGGATGAGAAGGCACAGGCGCACCTTCAGGTTACCTGTGTGGACTCGGTAGTGACTTTTCAGCTGCCTCTGCTGAGTGAAGCTCTTCCCACACTTGTCGCAGGAGAAGGATTTCTTTTCTACAAGACGACACGACACAATGAGGGTACGTCTAGCGAGATCCAACACAAAGACCGTGTGGGAGTCGGGCGTTTGCCTCGGTGGAGGTTCATGTGCTCCTGCAGGCTGTGTTTGGTGGCGAGGGCTTTGGCGCACACGCTGCACACAAACGGCGTCTCTCCGGTGTGCTTGTGCTGGTGGACCAGCAGTGTGTGCTTCTGGGTGTACGCCGCCCCGCACACCTGGCACACAAAAGGCTTCTCACCTGGAGGCGGGGACAGAAATAGAATAAGAATATTGGGCATTGAGTCAAGTGGGTGTTCAGGAGGAAGCCACCTGTGTGAGTGCGCCGGTGTATCTTCAGGAAGACATGGCTCTTGAACACCTTGTCACAGTCTCCACATCTCGCCTCCGTGTCGGGGTACTTCCTCTTCCTGCCTCTCCTCGCCGGCTCTCCTCCTCCTTCTCCTGAAGCATCAGCACCCACCTTGAAGACGCTGTACTTCAGAGGCGGGGCGATCTTGCGTCTCCTCCGCCGACTGGGCTGCTCTTCATGTTCAGATGCTCCTTCAACAGCATCATCATCATCATCTTCTTCTCGTGCCTTCCTTGCCACCACAGTTGTCTTTGGTCGCCCTCTTTTGGTCCTTGATGACGGTGTCTGCTCCGCTGGCTTTGGCTCCACCCCCTCACCGAGTGCAGGCAGCAGCATGTCAACAAGGTCGCCCACCTGCAGCAGTCGAGCGACGGCCAGGAGCTGCCTGGCGGCGTCTTCCTCCACGCACACTTGAGCGCTGTAGATGAACTCCAGCACGGCCCTGCACATGGTGGCCTCCACACCATCCAGCCGGTAGGTGGCGTCGCCGCAGCCACCGAGCTGGTCGTCGGCCGTGAAGAGTAGGGAGAAGTAGTCGCTGCTCGCCGCCAGCAGGGCCTTGTGAGCCCGGAAGTGCTCGTCCTCCACCAGCAGGGTGATGTCGCACAGGACGTCCCGCTTCCTGAGACGGTCGAATTTACTCAAGATGCTGGTCTTGTGTGAGGTAGATGTGGCCGTCAGAGTCATGTTCCTCCCAGAAGGACTGAAAAAGAAGATTTACAGCAATAACTAATCAGTGGTAATTGAATTCATCCACCTGTCATTTAAAAAAAAAACACTTGTCAGTCAAAATCTGAAACAGTATGTTATCAACGTAATTCACGTCCTGTTCATTATTAATTCAAAGTTATTTATTCACACTAATTTTTTATGTAATCTTTTAAAGCTATACTTTGTTAATAAACCACTTTTGAAAAGTTTTCGTCAGGCAAGTTTGTGGACGCCCCTTTTTTAAAAGGTGTTTGCAGCTAAGTAGACTACATACAACTTCTCGTGTTAGCAAGGAAGCTACATCGTCTCGAACAAAACGCCCGCTCCCAGCTACACACAAAACTAAGCCAAAAAGAAACACTCACTGAAAAAAAAACTTGAAATGATCACAAGCTAACCAAACCTTTACTTAACCATGCCAGTCGCTGTTTAGCGAGGTTATTTAAAGCAGTAGTTAGCTGTTAGGACCTTATCGACCTTATCGCACTGCTCGCCTGGCCGGAAGAAGTGCTTGAATGTGTTATCGCGAGAAGTGTGGCCACGACGAGACTACCGTAACGTTACAAACCTACATAAACCGTGGATTGAAGTAGACGACCGTGTACGTCATTTATAGATCCACTGCTTCTCTGATTCATCTCGTC
Organism: Dunckerocampus dactyliophorus; assembly: GCF_027744805.1. Lineage (NCBI taxonomy): Eukaryota > Metazoa > Chordata > Actinopteri > Syngnathiformes > Syngnathidae > Dunckerocampus > Dunckerocampus dactyliophorus. The sequence goes on along the minus strand of NC_072831.1, from coordinate 30,396,794 downwards.
GTAAAGGGCAGGTACAGGTTTATTTGTTTTTGTTAAACACTCAAAAATGTAACTTTTCATTCCGACAACTCGACAAATATCCCTCACGTCTGGTGCCGGTAGAAGCTTGGCGACCTTACCCATTACGAAATTCAAGGTTTTAGGCACAGAAATAATAGCCAACGAGCAGACGACACGGCTGTCTTTCGAAAAGCTCCGTCGAGTTACTCCGACGAAAATGCCAACAAATGTTTTCCACATCCCTGCAAAGTCGGAGGTGAAATATTTAGGAGTTTCTTGATCAAAAGACCAAATTAAGTCTCAGCAACATAGAAAATAAAATTAAAGAATTCACAACCAAACAAAATTCATGACCAGCTGGTAGCACCAGTAGGTCATGGTGCAGGGGACGGCGGTTCGAAACCCGGTCAGGGTTGCTCTCCAAATGGTATGGAGTTGCTTGGTGGTCGATATGACACAATGTATGCCCTGCGATTGGCTGGCGACCAGTCCAGGGTGTACCCCGCCTGTCGCCCGAAGTCAGCTGGGATAGGCTCCAGCATGCCCCCGCGACCCTAATGAGGAAGAAGCGGTATAGAAAATGGATGGATGGATGGATGGATGGACAAAATTTATGACAGCGGAGAGATCCAAGGTCACTCTGCCGCCACTCCACTGACCATCTAGACCAGAGATAGGGAACCTGTGGCTCTTCTGATGACTGCATCTGGCTCTCAAACATGTCCTAACACGATAAAAATGTATTTTAGTTTTTTGTTCACTGACCTTTTAAAGTACATTACAGAAATCTCAGTGTTAAAAATGATGTTCAAAATATAAAACTTTGTTATGCATTTTAGTGCATCCATCCATTTTCTACCACAATGCGGGCGGGCAGAACTAGCTGTCCTTCCCATATTTTCCGGGTCAGAAACCAAAATTGGATTGTCACTGGATAATGCGGAGTATAGAAGTGGCTCCGCCCCTGCATATTCTAAAAGCAAAAATGGAAGTCATGCAGTTTTTCGGGGTTTGCGTGAGCTTGAGTCATTAGCAGCATTTTTATTTTGCATTTATTTGGATCCTGCAGCATTTGCATGTGTTTGAAGTGTGCATTATTATCTAGGCTGAATTGAAAAGGAAGTGCAGTGCACCACTTCCTGTCCATTTTTTATAATGTTATCTAATGCTTGGACCTTAGACTGGTTACTTCCTGTTTGGACTCAGCTAAAGTCTCCAGGATGAAGCAAGTGAAGGTGGTGGTGGTGGGAGCGGGCGTGGTGGGCTTATCCGCCGCCGTTTGCATCGCCGAGGCTCTTCCCGTCTGCTCCGTCACGCTTCTGGCCGACAAGTTCAGTCCGGATACCACCAGCGACGTGGCTGCTGGGATCGTGTTTGCTGAAGAGTATCCAGGTAGGCGCTGTACTGTCCACCCTGGGCACGAGTCCGCACCGTTTGAGAACTAGACGTGACGTGTCTTAGATATTCCTCTGGAAAGACAAAGACGCTGGTTCCAGGACAGCTTTGAGCACCTGCTGGCCATCGCCCAGTCTGCACACTCGCCGGAGGCCGGAGTCAGCTTCAGTTCAGGGTAAGCTCCAAATAAATACCCGCACCATTCAGACGTTATTACAACAGTTTCTTCCCCATCCCTCCCCAGCTGTCAAATCTTCAAGGAACCTCCAGCCAACAAGACACCCTACTGGTCAGACATCGTGTTTGGCTTCCGATTCTTGAGCGAGCGCGAGCTGAACCGCTTCCCGTGTCACACGTTTGGCCAGGCTTTCACCACCATCAGGTGTGAATGCTCCAGATACCTGCCCTGGCTCCTCAAGAGGTGAAGACTCTGGACTGTGTGCATATTTGTGGTGTTGACTGCCGGGGGTTAGCAACACTAGCATAGCCACGTGATGCTACAGCGCTAATGTTACACTCACATTTTAACAGCAACGCCATGCTAGGTTAGCCTGTTCACCGAACAAAAACTTCCAGCTGCCACGTCTGTAGCTGACGGTCGAAATCTTGGGAGAGCGTTAAGATTTTAAGATTTGTAGCGAAGCCTTTTGGTGATTTGGCTTTCTGGATTCTAAATTGTGGTCACGTCTGCTTTGTCGTCAGGTTCCAGACGGCCAGGGGTCACATGGAGCAGAAGAAAGTCAGCAGCCTCCAGGAGTTGGGCCGCCACTACGACGTCATCGTCAACTGCTCAGGTCTGGGCTCCAGAGCTGTGGCGGGCGACGGCCAGGTGTATCCCATCAGGGGCCAGGTCCTCAGGGCGGAGGCGCCCTGGCTGGAGCACTTCATCCGAGATAGTGACGGAAACACGTACATCTACCCCGGCGCACAATACGTCACGCTGGGCGGCACCAGGCAGGTGGGGGACGAGCGCCTGCAGGTGGACCGGCGAGACAGCGAGTCCATCCTGGAGCGCTGCACCCTCCTGGAGCCATCGCTACGCAGAGCCTGGCTGGTGGGTGAATGGGTGGGGCTGAGGCCCGGCAGGAGGAACCCGAGAGTGGAGAGGGAGGTGCTGGAGGTGAACGGGCACGGCAGAGTGCACGTGGTCCACAACTACGGCCACGGAGGATGGGGGGTCAGCGTGGCCTGGGGGACGGCTGTGGACACCATGAGGCTGGTCAGGAAGTGTCTTCAGGAATTATCCTTACCTGCCAAACTGTGACATTGAATGCAGCATCTCCTGGGAAACGATGCATTAGATGCCCCTGCACCCGACTAATAAACCCGTTTTAGCAACACAATGTCTCCACGATCTCTGTAAAGGCTTCCCTTCTAGTCAAGTAGGCGCTACTGTACAGCGTGTACACTCAATGCTTGGCTAAATAACGCTGGGGGGAAATGTACTTAACACGTGAGACCACTGGGGGCGCACCTGGACCGCTTCTGAAAGAGAAGAGCTGCCAAAGCAGCAAAATTTCCTGTGAGGTCCTGTCTAGAGTCCCTTGATAGAGAGTTAGACAACTGAGATTACGCCGCCATGTTGGGGCCAATTCAGGCGTGCACAGTAGACCATGCATGTAAAAAGTGGCATAAAGAATATGAAGCTATTCAATGTAATATCCATAAAATAACTGCAGTTTAGATTAAGTGCACGAAATGAGGTTCCCCGACCACACAGATCAAAATAAATCTAAATTTGGGCCAGATTATAAACAGTATAATACGATTATCATTTTTTTTTCATTATTGCACTTCCCATCTAACATTGCGAATTCCTTCTACACTTTTGAAGCATTTTAAATGAAACTTAGGGGAAATGAGGACCTTGACATGAAGATGTGCAAGACATGTTTTTTTGTGTTTATTTGTCGGACAAAGCGTTGCCATGGTAACTTTGCTGGAGATCATGGATTACTTTATTTGCAACCAGAGGTGATTTACACAAGGATCATTCACATTAAACACAAATTCACAACACCAAATACAACACGTGGGACCGAACACTCTCAGCTGACCTACCTCGCGCAGCTTTGAAGACGAGTTCGGCTTCCAGCCCAAAGGGTTGATTTTATTCTCCCAAATTGTCCGTCTGTTGGTATCTGAAGGGAATCTGTCCAGCTTGAAACCCTTGTCGTGCGTATTTGTGCATCCAAATGCACAACAACCCAGCATTTTTGATGAATAAACAACAATACAGCCAAGAACACTGTTGTATAAAGGCCAACGCTGACACGAATTTGGCCCCAAGATGGCTCCACGAGTCACGTGACCGTATTTGTCTGAAATTCTGTTTGTGTAACTTTGATGTCTGTTATAAGTAGAACATTTGTAGCCTTTTCTGTGATGTCCAAGTGTCCATGAACGCAGCAGCAACTTGTTCCTGGAAGGTACATGATGCACTTGAATGCAACCTTCTTACAAAAGGAACTAGCTGAGCACTGGTAGCAGTTTGCTAGTATGAGCTTGCTTCCCATGTGGGGTATGAAGTGTCCATCCTTGGTGTGCGTTGTATGACTCAACAAGGTGAGTTTGATGATTCTTTCTGCATTAGGAGTGTTTGTTGTTGCATGATTGACGCTGTGTAGGAAGCTAAAATGAAAGCTAGTTTGTTGGATGTGGTGTGATTGGGGTACACTTCTGAGCCATGTGCTTGTTTGTTGTTTGCTAGCTGGCTCACTGACTAGCATGTTGGTCATCATCTCTTAGCATGACTTGATATGTGTACTGTGCATGCCTTTATTTGTGTCATGTGAGTGCTATTTGGCTGCTTTATTTGGCATTGTTGTAATTTCATGTGTTCCTATTATTTAGACCACACACATACAAGCCTTTGGACACACAGCTACTTGGACAAATCCACTCCTTTGGACAAACCCAATTTCAATGGACTAACACACATTTCTAACGAGCACATCCACCTCTATAATAAAGATGATTAATGATTCTCTGACCGGAATCTTTCAATGGTGTCCCAACTCTTAAAGAACCACTACCCCTTTCCCACAGTATTTTTTCGACTCGTCATGTCGTAACTCTCTCTATGAAGGGACGCTAGTCCTGTCCACACGAAACGTTCCTGGGATTTGTTTTTTTGGCGTTCACGCTGTGCCGGATTAGGAAATAGTTTCATCCAGACAGAACGGATGACAGGGTGAGAAGGACGTAATACACGAGGCACACCTACGTGTGGCGCTGTAAACGGCCGCACTCACGGAACCACGTGACAGCGAAAGAGTCCACCGTCTTCCTCCTTCCTAGGCTCATGTGGAAGTACTCGTGCGAGTCATGATGGAGTATACCACAACAAAGTATCAGGAGAGCGTCCACTGGGGTAAGTTGTGTCCGTCGAAATATTCACATGTTTTGGCCTGTTGTCAAATCTCACTTCTGGTCACGTGACGGTAGTTTGCTTTTTCGTGTGTGTGGCCGGCGTTTTCATATTTTCCACACTCTGGAAGCCGTTTTCATAAAATACCGTTTCAGGGCACCAAGAACGCCGTTTCCGTGCAGATGAAAGGCTGAAACGATAAAATACTTTGCTGTTTTGACCTGAAAAACGTTTCAAAAGGAAGTGGTGAAGTGTTCTCTGAAAGTGGGGGAAAAAAATCCTGCTACCTGTCGCTAACCTCTGGCTCGGTGTTCAAACATCTCTTCCTAAAAAATGCTAAATGTCGTTGTAATAAGCTGAGGAGAAAATGCTAAAGCTAGCGCCCCGCAAGACAAACCTGAGCAAATACTAAGTCCCAACTGCCACCTGGTTTAATTTGGGGAGAATCCCAAAAATGGCAGTGCTAGCACGATTGTTAGCTAGCATGTTAACAGCTTGTGTAGCTGAGTAAAATCTTTGATTTAAAATACTGTGTTTTTTGTTGTGAACATTCTCAAAACCTGCATTTATGTTTTGATGGTTTTTGTTGCAAGGGGGACCATTTATAGCGACGCACATAAGGAGAAACACACGTCTGCTGCCATAACGTGGAAAGTTAGGCTGTCTGCTCCCGTGTGGAACAAAATGCTTAAAAATTGTTCTTTTCAAGGTATATTGAGTGTGTAAATATTATCAGCAGTAGCAAAATCGTTGTGGGGCTTTTTTGCTGGCTTTTGGCTGGAAAAAAACGTCATTAATCCACTTAAGTCTGACGAAAACTGCCCTTTTTTGGTGACTTGCTCAAGAAAGCTATTTAGAAAAAAACCCCATCAAAAATGGAAAAGTCGGCAGTAATTTTAAAAGAATAAAGTTGTCATTTTAAGACAATAACGTCAAAATATGATGAGGGAAAATAACATGGTTTTAGTAGCATAAAGTGGAAATATGAAAGAAGAAAAGTCATAATATTCTAAGAAACAAACAAAACAGCAAATAAAGTAGGAAAATGAGGTTGCGGAAGAAGCTATAATGTTCCAAGAATAAAGTCCAAATTTTAAATGTAAAATTAGAAGAACAAAGTTGAAATTGGAAAGATAAAAAAAATCCAATTTTTTTTTAAATTTCCAAATATTTCAACTTTCTTCTTAAATAATCTTAGTAAATGTTCTTTTTGCAGTGTTATGACTTTACTTCCGTGGCATTATAACTTTTTCCCCAGCTGAATCTTCCAAGAAATACAACTTTATTTCTTTTTGTTTTTTTGTTTCAAAATATTATAAATAAAATAATGTATTTTTCTTTTCATATTTCAACTCTATGCTACTAAAATGACATTATTTTCCCTCATAACAGTTAATAATAGAGTTTATTCTTGTAAAATTGTAAAGAAAAGTCACAATTGTCTCTTAATATTTTTGCCTTTATTCTCTTTCCCCATTTCTGCTGTTTTTTTTTCACTTTCCAATTTTTCAACTTTTTTCTTGTAATTATGACTTTTATTCCCATAATACTTGGACTTTTTTGAGACATAACTGCAATTTCCCCCCAAAATTGCAACCTTATTCATTGTTCCTCATACTATTACAACTTTTTTTATTTCATATTTCAAGTTTAGGCTCCTAAAATGATGTTTTTTTCTTTATTTACTCGCACAAAACTTTATCTCGTTAGATTCCTTTCATAATTAACTTCATTTTTGAACTGCTGATTTTTCGTTTTGTGCTGTTTTTTTAAATTTCTTGTTAAATTATATTTTAAGAATGTAAAAAACAGCTGTGGGCCACCAATGGCCCCCGGGCCGCACTTGGAACACCACTGTCCTTTTCCTGTTTACCTTCAATTTTTAATCAGGTCTGTAGGTTTAATGTTCATCTTCAAATAGATTTGTCATGAGCAGACAAGGTTGTAAATTGCATGACCTGATCAATTTGTTGGGTCTCCTCCCAAACAGATGGCGTTGGTGGGGGTCTGTGCGATAGGGGTAAGTACTCTGGCCTCTGGTCCTCCATTTGCTTTGATGAAGGTTTTGCACTTTGCACTCCATGTTCCTTGGCTCCTTCCTTGCTTCCTCAGATCACGTGCTTTCTTAGCCATTTCAGCATTGCTCTTTGTCAGGTGCTCCTTCATGTAGACGTTTGTTCCTTTCAGCTTCTTTCTTTGTTTCAGCAGAGCAACCTTGAATTTCCTGTGAGTGAATGTGACGATGATGATGATGATGATGATGAGTGCCATACGGTGGGATACACGTATCCATAGATTGGATGTCTACATCCACCTCTTAGACTGCAAAAAGGTGACAACTTGTTGCTGCGTTGAGGCGACATCCATTTCATCTGGTTGGTCCTCGTCCACCACTGCCCTGGCATAGGACCTTGGTTTGATGCCAAGCCCCGTCTCTACCACGTCATTCATTGGCGTGTCCTGATCCATGTCATCTGTGGTGGTTTTCAGCTGCTCAATGATTTGATCTTTTTCTTTTTGCATGGAGGTGGTAGTCTCCATCATTTGCTGCCGCTGCTTTCCAAATTCCCCCATAACTCGCGCTGTGGTAGCCTCATGCTTTTGCGCTAAGGTTTTTTCTAGCTTTCCCTCGTGGTCGTTTAGCTTCTGCATAGCTTTCCCTGTTAGTGCGTCCATATTTTTACTCATTACGTGTATCATCGTCAGGTCTCGGCGGAGGGTTAGGTACACGACTCGCACCTCCGGATATCGGTGCCTCGGGGGTCAGTACTGGATCGGCACCTTCCGTATTTCCAACTGAATCCGGACTGCTTTGACCTGAACTGCTGGAGCCGCCGCTTGATCCGCTTCTTCTCCCTTTTGTCTTTGGCATCGTTACTGTTGCTTTCCATTGGTTGTTTTCACTTGAGCCTTTTATTGTGTCCATATTGCAGGTTCCATTTGCAACAAGTATTTATGGTCTCATTCTCCCAATGTTCGGGATTGGTTTTGCTATCGGTAAGAATGCTACCTGTTTCCAAATAAGCTCCGTATTCCCCACTGAATGTTGACTGCTTGTTCCAGGCATGGTGGACTCTTCTATGATGCCAATCATGGGATACTTGGTGGATTTGCGGCACGTGTCAGTTTATGGAAGTGTGTATGCCATTGCTGATGTGGCTTTTTGCATGGGATTTGCTTTGGGTAAGAATGAAGGCCCACAACTTCCACGCTACAACATATGGCCTCATTTCTGGACACACTTTAGCATTTTGGCCCCCGGCAGTGGACGGGAACTACACAGATACATTATCGAGGGTCTTTCTGCATGGTGCTCGACAGCGGGCAAATGTGCAGCAACGTCCAGTTAGGCAGACTACCAGGAAGTTAGGCAGACTACCAGGACGTTAGGCAGACTACCAGGACGTTAGGCAGACTACCTGGAAGTTAGCCAGACTACCAGGAAGTTAGCCAGACTACCAGGACGTTAGGCAGACTACCAGGACGTTAGCCAGGCTACCAGGACGTTAGCCAGGCTTACTTTCACCTTCATGCAAGAGAAACACGATTGAATTGAAGATGTCTGTGTTGACCTCGCTGCCATATCTGATTTGGAACCGATTTGTTGGATTTCTTTGGGGAAAAATTGATTTGGTTAGCATCCGTTTTGGTTAGAGTCGGTTTAAGTTTGAGACTCTGCTGCGTCGCACAGTAACTATGGTGCATTCAAGGATTACCAAACAGCATATGAAATCTCAAGACGTAAGGAAAAATACTTTATGTGGAGTGAAGTATAAAGACATCAACATAAAACTTGTGGGCTTGTTTTTAACCGTGGTACATATGCAGGGGTGTGGAAAAGTGTTGGCCCCCTTCCTGATTTCTTTTTTTTTTTTAACTCAATCAATCAAATGTAAATATTAGCCAATGACAACACAACTCAACACTTGATGCACTTTTTACATGAAACCTTTTATTCTGAAGGGATAAAAACATCCAAAGCTACATGTCCCTGTGTGAAAAAGTGATGGCCCCCCTTTAAAACACAGGTACACCGTACTTGATGCTTCAGTGCCATCTAGCAGTTCAAATGTGAATTACACCTCTCATGACAATCATTCATTCAAAAATGGTCTCGAAAAATGTTGCCGATAATATCGAATAGCGATGATAATTTGTAGCACAATTATCGACCAGTGAAATTTGTTATCGTGACAGATCTATGCAGGACTGATATCAGCTGATACCGATCACATGGAGTAACGACACGTTTCAATGTATGTATCATGAGTGCTATTGGCCAGGGGTGCTGTATATAAGGGGAAAAGTCAGGACAATTCCAAGGTCCCTTGACTGCCAAGGGACCCCCAAAAATAGGAATTTACTCATTAAATTCGTAATTAATTCTTAAAAGGGTGGGGGCAACGTAATTCTTTGCATGGGGCTGCACCTCTGCTACTGGCTATATGATATGAAAAAAGGAAGCATAAAATCACCTTTATTTAGTCCAAAACATATTGGACTTACTTTTGGAAGGGAACATATATCACTGCATGGTGACACTTCCAGAGGAGGACAAGGACAAGGACGCCGTCTTCAAGGAAACTTTGGATGTGAGAGCATAGACACAGACAGACGCCGCATCAAGTGGGTTTGTCCACTGCTGCCATACGTCAACCTTGCCGCCAAATTGGATGTGTCCAGGCTGTACAGTAAATGAATACAAGTCAATGTACTTACTTGAATAAAGCGCCTTTCTACAAAGAAACTCCAGTTAATTCCTCTCGTGTATAGGTTCACACACGCACTAATATACTTGGTAAACAGTTAGGAACCAAAACACTCTGATTGCCCAATATGGCGGCGACGCTGACGTACCGCTACACAACACATGGAGAGAACACTAAATTCATCACACAGCAACTTCATACTCACAAGGTGTGTATACAAATATACAAACATGTACCAATATGACTGACAAACTATTTCAACTTTCTTCTGGTAAATTTACTTTGACTTTATTGCCGTAATATTTCGACATTATTCTTGTCACCTCATAACTTTTTTCACAACCTAAATTCCCAAAAATTACACCTTGATTTTTTTGTTTTTGTCATAACATACGATTTAAAATATACGTAAAAAAATAACATATTTTTCCTTGAATATTTGAACTTTATGCTCCTACTTTTTTGTCATAATTTGATGTTATTCTTGTAAAATTACAACATTTAAGGTGATTTTCCCATTTTTTTGTTTTTGTTTTTAGTTTTCTTTCACAGGCCAATAAAAAAAACAGCCGCTGGCCACAAATGGCCCCCGGGCTGCACAATAAGACATAAAATACTTTAGAGTAGCCAGTGTGCAGCTGGCAACACAAGATACTCGTGTCTTGCATGGTGGTGTCAGTAGTGTGCATGAGTGCTGCCAGCACTAGGGAACAATGGTTCACCGAGGGTGGGAGAGATGAATTCCAACGTGTGCTGCGACAACGGAGGGGATCCTGTTGTGCTCCATGATGTAATAAAAAAGAACAAAGGTCATGTTCTCTGCCCCCAATGCCACTTGTGTTGCCAGATAGTTCAACAATAATGTCAGTGGCTGTACTGCTAGAAAAGCTGCACACGGACTACTCTAACAGGTTCAACATTCAAGAGTTTTATTGTCATATGCACAGTAAGTTCTCCCAAGAAAAGAAAGAAAACACAAGAAAAAGAATAAGAACATAAGAAACATAAATACCAATACATTAAGCAACAACAACAGAAGAGACATTAATACAAGAAAATAATACAAATCAATCAATCAATAAATAAATAAAGTGCTATGAGTGTGTGTTGCGTGCGGCGTGTGCGAGTGCTTCGTTGAGAAGCCTGATGGCCTGTGGGTAAAAGCTGTTTGCCAGCCTTGTGGTCCTGGACTTCAAACTCCTGTAGCGTCTGCCTGACGGTAGGAGTGTGAATAATGAGTGTTGTGGATGTGTGCTGTCCTTGATGAGGTTGTGTGTTCTTCGTAGGACTCTAGTTTTATAAATGTCTTGCAGTGAGGGGAGGGCTGCCCCAACAATGTTCTGTGAGGTCTTGATCACCCGCTGGAGTGCCTTCCTATCACGTGTTGTACAGTTACCGTACCAAACAGTGATGGAGGCGGTAAGGACACTTTCCATAGTGCATCTGTAGAAGCAACTCAGGATTGTGGTGGACATGCCAAATTTCCTCAGTCTTCTCAGGAAGTACAGTCTCCTTTGGGACGTCTTCAGAATTTGTTGGGTGTTGTGAGACCAGGTGAGGTCCTCGCTGATGTGTGTGCCAAGGAACTTGAAGGTTTTCACCCTCTCCACCTCAGTCTCATCAATAAACGGGGGTCTATGCGGCTCCTTTTCCCTTGTTCTTGGGTCGATGATCATCTCTTTAGTCTTATCTGTATTGAGAAGGAGATGTGCTGTGCTGAGTGCTGAGATGCTTACTCGTGGAGCTCTGGCCGCTGAGGGAGCTCCTCAGGCTTTCCACAGAGCCTCCGGCCTTCAGTCTGGGTTTCTCCAAGGAGTCCATGCGGGGCGAGGGGGGGCAGCTGCATGCGCCGCCAGGGCTCGACTTCATGGAGAGGAGGACAGAAAAAAAAAGCAAAAGCACGTTAATTTGAGTGCGTTTGATTGGTGCGAGCTGGTGAAACGTACCTGCTCCGAGAGGGACGCCTGGTACCTCCTGGTGATGTGTTTCCTCACCTTCACCTTCCTCCCCAGGGAGACGCGGGTAACCTGCGCCGCAGCCTCCATGTCGTCTACGTCTTCGCTCTGGCGAGGGAAGAAAGCAAAGCGGTCAAGAAAAGCGGGCGTCCACGCTGCTGTGGCGTCGATGCGCGGGAGAAGGACCTTCGCTGTGTTTTATTTTGAAAATCTCACCCTGTGGAGGCCAAGCAGGCTTAGAAGATGGCGGCGGAGCTCACCATCTGTCCGCGAATGAGCGACGGCAGCCTCCTCGCCATTGTGGCGTTGGCAATGGGATGAAGCAGCGGCGCAGCCAGCCTGTCCCGCTTCAGGGGTCTCCTCCTGATGATGATGATGTGGGAGGCGTCAGGCGTTGGGGCTTCTGGAGGAGCACCATGTGGCCGCGCCGTCCGTGTCGCAGCTGAGATGGTCCTGGAGGGCCCGCGTCAGCGAGTTCACGGGACAAAAAGATGGTTTCTTCTGCACGCACGTTTGTCCGCTTTGACTCTCTGGAGTGAAATGAAAGCAAACGTCACACGTGGCGAGGACACACCGGACGTCCCGCTTGTCTTTTCAGCAAACCTAAAACTGAAATGTTAAAAAACGTCCCCAAAAGCTAATCACATTGTACATTGGGTTGTACATTGTAGCTAATCTAATTTATGCTTACATGGCTGTTTGACGTGTGTGCTAGCATGAATTACCTTGAGGCAAATGTGCACATTAGCACTCAAAAAGTCATCCAAACGTACCTTTATGCATTCCCACATACAAGGCAGTGCAGAATGATTCCACAAATGAGTATTTTGACCCCATCCTCCTCCTGACGCATGTTGTCTTACTCCACGCTGTGTCGGCTGAAAGCGTACTACCAATTAAGCATGTCAGGTGATGTGCATGTCTGGAATGAGAAGGGGTGTATATATACAGTATATATACAGTATACATACTGTATATATATGTATATGTGCATGGCTCGGAACTGGTGGATAGACCTTGGTAATGTTATCAACACAAACTTCAAACATTTCAAAACACACACCCAACATACCAGAGCTGGAGACATCTTCCATTACCTATAGCAACCCTCCCAAGTTCACTCTTTCTTAAGTGTAAAGTACAAGAAAAGTAACTTATATTTGAGAGAGTATCATAAAGTAAATAAAAACAAGTGACAAATCTAGATCTTGAGTTAAAGCTCTGAAAATATGGCAAAGAAAAATAGACCTTCATTGTTGTATCACTACAAAGACTACAAATCCCATCAGCCGTTCTTAAGACTGTAATGACATCAACTTTGACCTATCAACTCCACAATACAAGCTAATCATTGCAGCACTGTGGCAACACGAGCCAGGATTCAGTAAAATGCACTGAGTGAGTGGTTCTTCAATTATCATGCAAAAGACAAAATTACAAGGCGGTCTTTGACCTCCCATGAGGGACACGCCGATCGCTTCCGGGTTAAATACGGAGCAATTTATCAACGAACACGCTAGAATTTATTTGTTTTGGATAAATGTCAACAACATATAATATGACGGATAAAAGTAAGTAAAATCCGACCAGTAATGATTAATAATTTTGCCCACTTCGCGTGTTTTTTTTTCCGCTTCGTGCACACGACACGAACGGCGACCTACGAGAGGTAACAACAACGGCTGTCACGAGTTACACTGCTCAATAAACACAACATTTGTAACTCACCCGACGAAAAAAATCATTTCAAAGTACGTAAAGATCTTCTCCAATATATATAAAAATGAAAACATCTTACCTTAGACTTGACAATGGTTGTTAAACCGCCGATTGCTCGTCGAATTGAATGATGCTGCTTGATGCTGCCGAGGTCGTGACTGAACGTACATTACGCTAACACAAAATGGCGGACTCGGCGAAACATTCCCCTGCTGAACGCGTATTTGGCGAATAACCGGCGGAAGGACACAAGATTTGTTTGGCCCAAGAAGGCACTTTTTATTTTCTAATACATCATTTACTAGCAATACACAATTTACGCTGTGAGCTCAAAGTGTAGTACATAACGGGCCGAACACGAAATTTAGGTGTTAGACGTTTGTTCAAATAATCTTATTTTACTCTTTTATACACAAAAAAATCACTTTAGTTGTAGAGTTGAGTAATTATTCCATGAATATATACCATTGTAATCATCATGGGGTTTGTTTTTCCATGGAATTATGTTCTTCAAAATTTTCATCGGCAGGCGGACACGAAGGTTATGTACTTTTCACTAATGATTACACGACAGTTTTTTTTTTACACTGAGAATATTTGAATAAAACACATTAGAAACCAATTTCAGACATCATTCTTTAATTCTAAGTAGAAATCATGACAAAATGATCAGAGAAAATATTGTTAATTTCACAACAAAAGTAGACATGTAACATTTCAATGTCCAAATATAGACACTTTTTTACAACATAGCCGTGCTAGCGCAAAATAAAAACATGAACAGGCTTAATTTATGGTTTGGTAAGCTTCCTCACTCTATAAACGTCAGAGTGATAGGGATAGTACACATTGTTAGAACAACAGTTTCAAATACTACTCAAGTCAAGTTGAAGACAGCAAAGGGTACCCTTGATCTGAGCCATGCACATATACATATATATATACATATATACACACACATATATACAAATATATACACACACATATACATATATATACACACACACACATGTATATATATATACATACATATATACATACACATATATGTATATATATATACACACACACATATACATACATAGAGGAAAAGGCTTCTTGAGACGTCATCTGTGCTTCTGTGTAGAAGGTGTCGGACGTTTCGCTCCTCATCCGAAGAGCTTCGTCAGCAAACTAATAAGTGCTGGTAGCTTAGGCCTTAAATACAGTAAGAGCGAAACGTCCGACACCTTCTACACAGAAGTACAGATGACGTCTCAAGAAGCCTTTTCCTCGATGGACAACTCCTGTACGACTGAGAGCCTACACAGACACATATACATACATACATATATATATATATATATATATATATATATATATATATATATATATATATATATATATATATATGTGTGTGTATATACTGTACACTAAGTCCCCAACTAACAAACACAATTGGTTCCAGACAACCGTTCTTAAGTTGAATTGTTCTTAAGTAGGGTAAAAGGTAATATTACCAATGATATAGGTACTACATGTACGTGTATACATATACAGTATATGTGTATGTATGTAAATATGAGTTTGGATATAGTAGTAATATTAAACCAGGATAATTAATGAAAAAACAACAATAAAAATGATATAATAATACGTAATGATAAATGTTATTTACCTTTGAAGAGGAGTGGTCCAGCATACGTCGTTGTGGTGGAGGAGGAGGAGGAGTTATTGAAAAAAAGGACAAATGGTGGTGGTTAGACTTCTAAAAGAGGTAGTGTTCTGGGGGGTTGTAGAATTAAGCAGGCCTATTAACTCTTCATAAACCTTAATCACACGCTCTGTCCGGGTTGTATCATAAAACTAACAATGTAGCTTTCTATTTCTCCTTTACACTCTTTCCCCACCTTCTTCCTCTACCTGTTGGCCCCATTAGCAGTGTCACAGTGCCCTCTACTGGTCAAGCATGTACAGTAGCAGTATAAATACTGATGGGACTACTACAAGGCAAAAAAAAAAATAAAATATAGACCAGTCAGCTTGCGTTCGTATCCGCGAATGTTCACAAGTCGGATGTTCGTAAGTTGGGGACCTAGTGTATATGTATGTATATATATATATATAAACAATGAGCAAATCCCATGACTGTAAAGTATATCCTGCATGTGGCGCCCCCTGCAGGTTGTGTTGATGATGCTTTGGGACGTTATGCTAGCATGCACGGAATACTGACACCCTCAAACAAACGCTCAATGACTTACAGCACGTTCTAAAAATAGCATTTCACAAAACAAAACAAACAAGAGCTAAAACGGAAAAATCATCAGTAATCAGGACGGAATAAGATCACATTGTTTTAGCAGCAAAACATCATATCATAAAACACAACTAAAGTTACAATATCACAGGAATAAAGTCCAAATTCCCAGAAGAACATTTCCCAGAAGAATTCTCTGGAAAAAAAAACAGCTGAAACTTTACGAGAATAAAGGAGAAAAAAAATTTGCATTCTAACGAGAAAAAAAGTCATCAACATAAGAAGATATGATGATAAGGAAGGAAGGAAGAAAGCAAGCAAGCAAGCAAAAAAAGAAAAGAAAGAAAAAAGAAAGAGAAAAAGAAAGAAAGAAACAAAGGAAAAAAAAGAAAGAGAAAAAGAAAGCAAGTAAGAAAGCTCCCTCGCAGCTCTACACACAATTGTTTCTTTCTTTCTAAAATGTTTTAATACGAAAATGTGAGAGGACTTGAAGTAAAAACAGCACAGAAGGTGTCTTCCGGGTGTTAAATGAGTCCAAAATGGCAACGCTACACAAAAAGACACGACGCATTTGTAGTAAAAATGGAAACCATGAGAAATGACACGTCTGATCCCGCGTACAGGCGCCTCTCGCCAATTCCAACGCTTCAGAGCTCTTAAAGGGCTTGTGCCGTACTCACTTATTTTTACGCTTGCGACTGTTGAAATGCTGCTTTGTCCAACGTTAGTTTCAACTTAAAAAGATGAATAACACAGTTTGACCCTGGAACAGAGGATTTCTATTCTACCTTCTGTCTTGACAGCCCCCCCGGTGGAGGTGCTGAGGTAAGACGGTGCCAAAACGAGCCTTTCACTTCCAAACGTCTTCATTGAAGGCTTCTCGCTGGTCCAGCCAGTGGAGTCGGGTCTGAATGGCCTTCAGCTGTCAGCCGCTCGCGCTGCTTCTTACTTCACCAGGCGCCATTCAGACATTTGGACCGGGATTGGAACCCCAGCTGGTTTTGCTTGGCCTGCCCTCCTTTGTCACAGGACTGGGGGGGTGTGGTCCGCAGGGGTTTTCATGCGTTTACATGGAGCGGACTGCTAACAAAAGCAAGCTTCTCAATGACAGGACCAATTGGCTGCTTTGTAGTCATGGAAACACATGGCCAAAAATACCACATCAGTCAAAAGTTTGGAGACACCTTCTCATGCTACTCAATGACTAGGTGTCCCTAAACCTTTGAAGTAGTAAACACACTGTTAGAGGTTACACTTCCTCAGCATTTACGGTAATACACGGTACCAGACAAAAGTTTGGAGACACCTTCTCATGCTACTCAATGACTAGCTGGCTCTAAGCTTTTGAAATCGTACACACACTACTATTAGAGGAGACACTTCTTAACACCAGGGGTGTCCAAAGTGCAGCCTGGGTGTCATTTGCTGCCTGTGGCACATCCTACAAATGTAATTTAACAAGAAAATGAAAAACAAACAAACAACACTAAAGTGAGAAAAATCATTTTCCAAGAATAAAGTCAAAATATGAAGAGAAAAACGTTATATAAAGTTGGCATTTTATCAAAATGTCTTAATATTACGGACAAAATAACATCATTTTAGTCAAAAGAAGTTCAAATATGAAAGAAAAAAAGACATAATAATAACAATAATTCTTATTATTTGTTAAAAAGGCAATATTAAGAAAAACAAGCAAAATAAGCAAAACGTTATGAGATGTCATGAGAATAAAGTCAAGATATTATGGGAATGAAGTCCTAATTAGGAGAAGAACATTTACAAGAAAAAAGCTGAAAGTTGGTCAGTGAAAAAAACAGTTGTAATTTTACGAGAATAAAGTGAAAATATTCAGAGAAAGAAGTTGCATTGTAGTGAGAAAAAAAAGCAATTTGACAAGAAAAAGAAAAAGAAAGTCCTTCCAGTAGCGCAGAGTTGAAGTCCTGCTCTTGTACGGGACGTCCATAATGGTGGAAGCAACGTTAGCTTCCTGCTCAGGCCGACGCAAGCAGCGTGTTGCTTTTGCTACGTGAGCGACAAGGAAGATCCTGCAGGCCTGTGAGGAGCAACCGTGCGTGAGGAAGTCACACGGGACAAGGTTGAAGATGGATTTCACCGTAAAATGCAGAAGCAGAGACCCAAACACTCGTCTACCACAGGGCTGAAATCTATTGGTGGTGGCAGCAGGCATTTGAATAACAGTAGCAGAGGAGGACGAGGTGGACTTTGTGCTGCCTGAAGCTGCTGAGTTCATGCGTGATGGCGGCCTGCATGCCTGCCACCTTCCGACTCCACATCGCCACCGTCTCATCCATCTTGGCTCATTGCAGCCTTTCTTCCACGATCATCACCGCTGACCGTGGAAGACAGTGGTGGCCCTACAACGTCCCGACACCGAAAGAAAGCATCCAAACCAAAAAGACACAAACACAACACACCACAGTGAAAATGCTGCAATCACGTAAACGCTGCGGGATCAAAAACAATGCAAAAGAAAATGCTGCAAATACCAAAACACACGCACACACGGCATGAGAGAACTGCTGCAAGTTCAGAGAACATAATGGAAGTAAGCCAGGCTACCGGAAAGTAGCTACCAGGAAGTTAGCCAAGATATCAGCCAAGCCACCAGGAAGTGGCTGCCAGAAAGTTAGCCAGGCTTGAGGGATATGCGTTGCAAACCATTTTTTTGTGCAGATAGTTGAAGAATGCTTTTTCTGATCGGACCACAGAGTTAACAGAATAAGAGCGTGCTTCCAATGTGAATTTGTGGTCAAACGATCACAGCCGTTACCGCTTGGTGGATGAAATGACCTTTACTTTGACCTCTGATGCCTTTACCACAACAAAGAAAAAAGAAGAAAGTATTGGGACACGGCTCCCACCTCACCTCTGTGGCAGTAGGCAACCTCATGATGTAGTTTGTGATCGATATGAGAAAGGGCTCTCAGGTATCCCCTAAACGCCCTTCAGAGTGTGGGACGTTCCCCAAAGGCACATGACGGAGAAGGCGCTCCTCCGAGGTCGATTCCATCCTTCGCCAGCTTATCCCTGATCAGGACCTTCAGCTTCAGTTTGGGATAGCTCACAAAGTCTTTACAGTCCATGACTCCCGGGTCGTGGTTTCCGGGACAGGACGGCAGGCGTGTTCCTCTCCCTCCCAACCCGAAGATCTCGAGGTCCGCCCCTGGAGACGGGGCGTGCGGAGGCTCCAGGGCGAAGTAGATGTCCGGCGCTTTCCTCTTGTCCCCGTCCTTCAGCTGCCGCACGGCGGACAGGAGCCGGTTTCTGTGGTACCGGACGCGGACCCCGATGGCGTCCAGGTCGGGCTCTCCGATCCGCTTGCAGACTTCCAAGTCGTCGTAGCCGTTGTCCAGAAAAGCCTCCACGTACTGAGCCAGGTGGAGCTTGGAGAGCCACTCCAGCACCAGGTTTGGGCCCTGGCTCATCCTGGGACGCAAGGTGCACCAGGTTCAGGCACAGGCCACCATCGTGCTTTTCATCCCTGCTGGCAGCGCTGGAGCCCCTCAAGTCCCGCTTAACATGCTAGCCCCGTTCAAATCTCCACATCAGAAGTATGCATTAATAGCAGATGCATAATTATAGGCGCTGTACATCTGCCCTGTTAAATCAATAGATTAAAACCAGCTAAACCTAACCTTTGACCTCTCTAATTCACCCTGACCTTTAGCAACTCTTGTCAGCCCTGACTTTTGACATCCTACGTGAGGAAATGTAGCATTACCTTGAAGCTAGCACGGGGTTTCTACTTTCAACCAAAATGAAAAGTAAGTTCTTTGAGGTAAGCTGTTCGGCTAAAATGGCACGAGACGACTACTTTCAGTTCAAATCGCAGCCAGAAGACGACGTCTTTTTGTAAACCCTGATTTAGCAACTTAACCCTACGCTTCATTTAACTGTGGACAACGTTAAAAGTTGCTTTTCCACGCGCTGCTTCCATCGTCTTATCATTCGACAGTTTACTCGGTTTGAGACGTTGTCTTGCGCCAAAAACGTTCAAACATGATATGACGCGTTAGCGAGCCATCCAGACCGCCGGCGAGCAGGTCCGGAATGGCGAGAATTAAAAAACAGCAAGGCTTTTAAAACTTATCTTAAACTCTCCGGTGACACTCGTCGCGTCTTATTTTGTCCAACTTTGCCGTCCACCGCTCTGCCGTGAATCTGATGAAGAAGTGGATAAAGATGATGCCTTGTTGTAGCGTTTGAATCCCTCCGGGTGGTGGGAGTTCACTGAGAATTTGGCGCCACCTGCGGGGTATTCTGGGAAATGCACGGCCATGTGGCCAGCTTCAAAAGCGGTCAAAAATACATAAACGTGCAGTAAATATTCCTAACAAGAAAACATGCATGAACAATTCCAAATCTAGCGTCAAATTAGGTTCCACATCACTGCTAAACATTATTGTGGTCATTTAAAAATATGTTCTGTTATTCTTAGAGTACAAAAAACAAATCAGCTCCACAATTGAAAATACTATTTTATTAGGATTATTAAAATGATATTATTTGTATCATAATTTTAAAGACAATGAATATATTTAATAGTTTTTACGGTGCCATTTATTTGAAGAGCTTTTCTACATGAACCTACAGTATTTAATAGTTTTTAGTTTATTTAGTTAACTGTGTTAATGTGTTCATTTACTTATTAATCATATATTTATTTTAATTATTCAGTTGCTTTCAAGTAAAAACATTTTTTTAAAATGTACTTAGAACATTTATTCTTAAATGTTTCAAATTATGTAATCATTTTTTTGAAAATGATTTCATTGCTGTGAACTCTTTACATTTTTATATCACGCTCTATTTTCATTTATTATTTTAATGAATTTCATTGCCTTAAAGTAAAAACCTTTAATATTTTTATAAAATATTTTCAAACATTTTATTTCAATTAAAATATGTGCCTTTAAAAAAAAGTCTAGTAATTTTAAATACATGTTTTTATTTAAATAATAAAATGTGTATTTATATTACTATAACTTTTGTAATCATCTTTTTAAAACAAATTTCTACCATTAAAAAAACACACATTTTTATATAATTTATTTAAAAAATTTCAATTTACAATTTTTTCAAATCTTTTAAAAAGTGAATTTGATTGCCATAAAATAAACTTTTAACATTTTTATAAAATATTGGAAAAAACATCTTTTATTTTTTACAATTTTTATTCATATTTGTTTTAAATCTAAATTGAATTGCTTCAAAGTACAAACCCTTTCAAAAAAGCGTTTCTAACCATTTTAAATACATTTTTCAAATATATTTCCATTTCCATTGATATTTTTGAAATCTTTGTATTTCATTGCTTTCAAACACCAAAAATATAATGCGCTATTCTTAAACATGTTTATTTCTATTTCAGTGAGCATTTCTGATAAAACACGTCGATGGAAGCCTTTGGAAGTACGTTTAACTGCAGATGAGCTGAATAAACGCATGAAAAAGCCTCATCCATCACAGGTTGGACCTCCTTTCTGCAAGTTTATTCTTTAGAAGACACAGGAAGCACGAGTACATATGTTTTTGGAACATTTATTTTCCATTATATCTATATCTATATATCTATATATACACAGAGTCATGTAAAAAAAAAATAGAATATTGTGTAAAATTTAATTGTCTTCCATAACATCATTAAAAAAAAATAAACCTTCATATGTCCTAGATTTATTACACATGAACTGAATTTTTTTCAAGCCTTTTATTTTTTTTTTATAGCATTTAGCTCATGAAAACCAAAAATCCATGTGTCAAAAAATTAGAATATTTCATCAAAGCAATAAAAAAATGGAATTCATGATACAGAAATTTCAATCTACTGAAAATGATGTTTAATTCCTGTATTCAACACTTTGTTGCAGCTCCTTTAGCACGAATCACTGCTTTAATTTGGTCTGGCATGGAGGCAATCAGCCTGTTGCACTGCTGAGATGTTACAGAGGCCCAGGATGCTTCGATAGGGGGCTTCAGCTCATCTGTGTTGTTGAGTTTGATGTTACTCATCTTCCTCTTCACGACACCCACAGATTCTCTCTGGGGTTCAGGTCAGGTGAGTTTGCAGGCCAGTCCAGCCCAGTAATACCGTTGTCAGTAAAGCAGGTACTAGTGGTTTTGGCACTGTGGGCAGGTGCCAGGTCATGTTGGAATATGAAGTCAGCATCTCCAAAAAGGTTTTCAGCAGATGGAAGCATGCAGTGCTGCAGGATCTCCTGGTAGACAGCTGCATTGACTCTGCACTTGATGAAACAGAGTGGACCAACACCAGCAGATGGCATGGCACCCAAATCATCACAGACTGAGGAAATTTCACGCTAGACTTTAGGCAGCTTCTGTCCTGTGCCTCTCCAGTCTTCCTCCACACCCTAGGACCTTGATTTCCAAATGAGAGACCACATTTGCTTTCAACAGAGAACAGGACCTTGGACCACTGGCCAGCAGTCCAGTTCTTTTTATCCAAAGCTCAGGTCAGACGTTTCTATTTTGTTTTGGGGTCAGGAGTGGCTTGACCCTGGGGATCCAGCTTCTGTAGCCCATTTCTAGGATACGTCTGTTTTCCTTGAGGTCCCCACTCCAGCCTCATTCCACTGCTTTGTGAGCTCAGTCAAATTTTTGAAGCGGCTCTGCTTCAGAATTTTCTTCAGCTTCTGGACATCTCTACTGCTTGTGCAGCGTTTCCTCCCACATTTTGATCTTCCAACAAGCTTTCCTCTTATGTGCTTTGAAACAGCACTTGGTGAACAGCCAACTCTGTCCGAAATGTATTTTTGTTTCTTGCCCTCCAGATGGAGGGTGTGAATAGGGGTCTTCTCCTTATCAGTCAGGTCAGAAGCCTTCCCCATGGTTGTGGTTTTGTGATCTGAACCAGGCTGACAAGTTTTTATAGGCTCAGGGAACCTTAACAGGCGTTTTGAGTTGATTAGCTGATTTTTAAATTAGCCAACGGAGTACTTTGAGACTGAGTAACTGAGTACTGTCAGAATATTCTAATAGTATGAAACATGGATTTGGGGGTTTTCTTGAGCTGTATGCCATAAAAATCTAAATTAAGACAAAAAAGGTTTTGAATAGTTCAGTGCATGCACAATGAACCTGGAATATATGACGGTTTCAACATTTGAATTATATTACAGAAGAAAATGAACTTTTACACAATATTCAATTTTTTTGACATGGCTCTGTGTATATACACACACACACACACACATATATGTATATATATACATATATATATATATATACACACACACACACACATATATATACACACATATATATATATATACACACACACACACACATATATATACACACATATATATATATATACACACACACACACATATATATATATATATATATATATATATATATATATATATATATATACAGACCCTTTCCAAAAAATTAGAATGTCATGGAAAAGTTGTTTAATTTCCACAATTCCATTCAAAAAGTTTAACTTTCATAGATTATAGATTCAGGGCCCACAATTTAAACAATTTAAAGTACAGTCAAACTTGTCTATAGCGGCCACTAGAGGGAGTCTGTAAAAGTGGTAGCTATAGACAGGTGGCCTCTATAGACAGGTTGGCGTCCAGTTTGAATGTTGACCAGTAGAGGAAAAAAAAAAGAAAAAAAGGGGAAAATAATAATAATAATAATGTTGACCAGTAGAGGGCACTGCGGACTGCGGATAAAAGTTGTACAGCACTACTAGGCTTGTTATTATCATGGTTCATGGTTTTAATCCTGAACATGCATGAGTCAAACAGTAGCACATCACATAGTACACTTCACAATTTTGCATGTCCAAAAAGGAGTAGGAAGAAGCAAAGCTTATTTAATCCTACCCCTCATCAGTTTCACATCAGTTGCAATACATTTATTCACCTCTTGTTCTTCCAAGTGTACTTTGTAGGTCTACATGACAATGTAGTGCAATCATAGCCAAGGTTTTTACTTACTAAAAGGAAGCTAGAGGCTTAATAATAACTGATAGAATATATCCACCACCCACAGAACAAAGCTGTGCTAGTAATGTCTTATGCTTGTTTTTAATATTTTACTTTTTATACGGCAGAGTGTCATTACAGCTTTAGTTCATCGGGAAGTGACGGGAAGTGACGGTGGGCGTCCCGAGCAGGAGAGCTAGGCTCAGTGCTAGCTGTGAGTTTGGAGAGAGTTGGGAAGTGTGTTTATGTTGGCGTGGATGTAAAGTCCTGCAGTGTTCTCCGATGTTAATAAAGCCATTAAAGTGCATCGGCGACGTGAGTCTCTCCTTCCCCACAACAAGCGGCATTACAGTATTGACCAGTGCACACCAGGAAATAAACGGTGTCATTTCTTACAGGCATTGGCTGGACAGCTATGTAGTGGGGCTTGTTTAACCTTTGCCTTGTGGGCAAGCAGGAAGGAGAGACGATGCTGAGAGATGTGTGTGTGTTCTGAGCTGCTGTCTGGTGGCCGCGTTCAATAAATAAAGTTGGCAGAAGCAACAGGAGAAGTTTCCTTCTTTGCTTCGGAGCTGAATAACACTGACAAGTTAACAGACTAGTAGCGAACGGAGAAGACGACGGCTTTGTTTGTGTCGAATACAGAAGATGAGGACTTTGATGGATTTGTGGATGAGGATTGATGAAAAATAACAAATAATGAGTACATTCTAAAATACTTCAGTTAAGTACAACCCAACTCAGTTTTGCTCCCGCTGCCGCATGCATGCTAGCGTATGTTTTTTTTTAATTGTAGCGTCGCTGGGAGCACGTCCTGTTCCCAGCATACTTTGCGGTAATGTTTTGGTGCAAATGCTCTTAAAGTTACATGTTTGACCAGGAAATAGCAAGCTCAAAAGAAGACGGCTTTTTTATGTGGAACAACTGACAGTTTGTGTGGATCTTGTGAATGATTGTGACTGAGCTAGGACTCAGTAATTAAAGTCTACACACGACGGCGTCATTGATTGAAAAACGAAACTTTTTCGTGCATGAAGCTTCTACTTGAGTTGGTAATTTGGCCGCTATATGCGGTCAGATATTGACCAAGGGAGACAAAATGGGTGGCCGCTGGCCGCGTTGGACAGGCGACTGCTATACACAGGGTCTATAACATGTAAATTTGCTGCGGGGGATTTTTCAGTGGCTGCTATAGGCAGGTGGCCGTTCTATAAAGGTGGCCGCTAAGACAGGTTTGACTGTATTTATTTGTTTATTTTTACATAATTTGGGCTTCCAGCTCATTAAACCCACGAAAACAGGAATTCAAAAAATTAGAATACTGTGAAGAAATCAGCCCAAATTTTGCAGGGCATGAATGTTTTAAACTGAGTGTCACACACTAATCATCTACTAAACTCAAATCACCTGCACAGGCTTCCCCAGGTGTCATTAAATTGCTTCAGTTTGGCTCAATTGTCTCAATTGGGTTCAATATGGGGAAGACTGCAGACATGACAACTGGCCAGAAGACCATCATTGATACCCTCCATAGGATGGGTAAGCCACAAAAGTTCATAGCTAAGGAGGCTGGTTGTTCACAGAGTGCTGTGTCCAAGCATATCAATGGAAAGTCTAGAGGAAGGGCAAAATGTGGCAGGAGAAGATGCACCAGCAAAAGAGATGACCGTGGGCTTCAGCGGATTATCAAACAGGGAAGATTCAAGAATCTGGCAGAGATCCAGAAAGAGTGGAATGAGGCGGGAGTCACAGCTTCAAAAACCACCACATTCAGACGCATCCGGGAGATGGGCTACAACTGTCGGGTTCCTCGGGTCAAGCCACTTGTGAACCTGAGCCAACGTAGGAAGCGTCTCCACTGGGCCAAGGAGAAGAAGGACTGGACTGTTGGCCAGTGGTCCAAGGTCCTCTTTTCCGATGAAAGTAAAGTGTGCCTTTCATTTGGGAATCAAGGTCCAAGGGTTTGGAGGAAGACGGGTGAGGAACAGAACCCAAGCTGCCTGAGGTCCAGTGTGAAATATCCACAGTCCGTCATGATTTGGGGTGCAATGTCCGGTGCAGGTGTTGGTAAACTCTGCTTTCTTAAATCCAAGGTCGCCGCAACAGTCTACCAGAATGTTTTAGAGGACTTCATGATTCCTTCTGCTGAGGATCTGTATGGAGATGCAAATTTAATCTTCCAGCAGGACCTGGCCCCTGCCCATACCGCCAGAAGCACCAAAACCTGGTTTGATGCCCATGCCATCACAGTGCTTGACTGGCCAGCCAACTCACCGGACCTAAACCCCTTTGAGAATCTATGGGGTATTCTCAAGAGGAAAATGAGGGGCACCAGACCCAACAACAAAGAAGAGCTGACAGCAAGCATCAAGGACATCTGGGCTTCCATAACTCCCAGGCAATGCCACAGGCTGATTGCTTCAATGCCACGTGGCATCGAGGCAGTGATTAAGGCAAAGGGATTCCCAACCAAGTATTGAAGATTGACATATCGTTTTGAAAGTACCATATTTTGATTGATTTGATGTGATCCTAATTTCTTTCTTTTTTTTTCCTGCAAAAACTGAGAAGTAAATGGTGATTTCTTCACAGTTTTCTAATTTTTTGAATTCCTGTTTTCGTGGGTTTTATGAGCTGGAAGCCCAAATTACGTAAAAATAAACAAATAAACACTTGAAATCGTTTAAATTGTGGGCCCTGAATCTATAATCTATGAAAGTTTAACTTTTTGAATGGAATTATGGAAATGAAACAACTTTTCCATGACATTCTAATTTTTTGGAAAGGGTCTGTATATAGTGTCTTATCTACAGTCTAATTGGTTGTGGCAGCAGATTAAGTCGGACGTCCATGGGAAATTCATCTTTAATAAAACTGTACAAAAATGAGAAAATACTGCAACTCCCAGAAGACGGACGGACGGACGGAAAGATAGATGGACGGATGGGGTGGGGGGGCCTTGCACAGTGCTGGAAGCCAAGCAAAGCCTTTTTTGCAGCGCACCCAAAGCTTTTCATCCGTGGACGTGGACAACGGAAATTATCCCTCACACGCGCACCCACACACAATGTAAACAGCTGGGCATACAAATGTCGGGACACATACACGCACGAACACACACACGGCTTTTAAAGAGGGAAACACACCGGTGATTTCAAGTTTGTAAACACTTCATATCATGCATCCGTCCATGTGCAAGAAGAAGAAGAAAAGTCTGAGGCCACACGTTAAAAGAGAAAGTTCCATCACGTGACCGACTTCATGGATGACTAAGGATCATGAAGCACGAGCGTTACGTACGACCAAAAAAAATAATAATGATTTTCATTCACATCTCATCCAAAGTAAAAAGTACACATGTGTTTTCGTATAGAAATATATCATTTCAACCAAACAGATGAGCAGAGTTGGCAGGTGCAGACACAGACAGACGTAGATATACACTATGTAGACGTAATAAGCATAGCTTCTGGCATGTTTTGGTCCCCGTTGAAAGAAATCATAGTAGAAAAAAATAGTGCAAAAAGCCACCTCAGTGGGGGGGAAACACAGCTGAAAGCGGGGCTTCATTCCAAACATTTCCAAAAACGAACACCACCACCACCGAAGCAATCATCATCACGATTGTGAACTGAACTTCTTTGGTGTCCAATAAACGATGAACAGACACCCCAACGCAGCATAGCAGCACAGCCTCGCGATACCGAAATATCAACACTACCGATATCAACATCGTCATCCATGCGGGAATGTGTATTGAAGATGCTGACAGGTGATATCATTTATAAGACCGACCTCCACAACAGCTCGTGATACCGAAATATTGATGCCAGGCTTTCCGATACTGGAGTCGATTCTCGTGGTATGAAATGTATGTTCAAGAGGAGGTATCCTTGCTGGGATCAAAGTAGACACGGATGCCAACTTGTCAATATTACTGATACTGATGCCAATTCTCACGGGGGGTGGGGGGTGGGGTCTGTTGATAACAAATATAATTTTCAAACGTCTACAGGGGACCAAACTCCACCAGGCGTGGCGATATCAATTCTACCCATACTGGTGTTGATTGTCAGACTACAGTATGGGGAGGGGGAAGAGATATCATATTACATATATACACCTCATACCAAGGATACTGGAGTTATTTCTCATACTACAATAACATCATTTTTTTTGGTGGGGTGGGGTGGGGGTGGGGGGTTGCTATGGATAGTAGCACTGGTGTTGATTCTCAAACACTACCGATTCCAAGGGTACTGGAGTCCTTTCTGTTCTACAATCATTGATATTTTGGCACATGGTGGTGGTGGTGGGGGTTGGGGGCAACATGTGTTTAAGACATTGTGTTGATATCATGTACTCAGTACGTTGTCGTTAACGTTCACGTCTGGTGCTTGAGTTGAGTTGCCCGCTGATATCGGAAGTGTTTCCGCCAAAGTATGGGTTAAAAACCCCCCAAAAGAGTGCGGTATCGTCCACCACTAGGGAGCATACCAACATGGGGGGGGGCGATAAGAATGCAAAGCAAAGAAAAGCAAAATAAACAAACAAAGCCCTGTGAACACGAAGAATATCTTCAGGGTGCTTCCAGTGTGTGTGTGTGTGTGTGTGTGTAATATGCTAAGAATAAACACCCAGAAGTAATGCCCGGAGTGTGAGCATGTGGACGATGGGGGTACTACCAGCCCTTATTTAAGGCAGGAGTTGCTTCATAACGCCAAACGTTCTTCTAAGTGCTTCACTCAACCATCGCCGTCAGACCTTTCTCCCGGTTTGGGGAGGCCGTGCATGGAGAAATCGTGTTTTGTCAGAATGAGCTGCGTGGTGACGTTTCTGTGCTGCCCACAAAAAAAGGATCTGCACCTCCTCCTCAGCCATACCGGTGTGTGTGTGTGTGTGTGTGTGTGCGTACGTGCACGCTCATAGAGTCCACAGTGCTCGGCCAGGCGGCGCCATCAGAGCTGGTACCACTTCTTGTCCTTGTATTTCACCATCATCTGAGGACAAGACAAGAGTAAAGATGAAAGATACGCTGCTTCGTCTGGGATTTATTCTATTGACTTTATTCTATTCACTTGATTCTATTAAGTATATTCTATTCAGCTTGTTTTCATTAGAATATGACTTTTTTCTCCTCATATTTGGACTTCATTCTGTGAAAATGACAGCTTTTATTCCATTTCTGCTGGGGTTTTTTTTACTACTTCACCTTTCTTTTTGTACATTTTCTTCTGGTTATTATGACTTTATTCCCTTAATATTAGAACTTTATTCTTGTAAACCCTCAGGGGTTTTTTCCCACCCAACTTTCTTTTTGTAAATTTTCTCCTCATCATTTTGACTTTATTCCCAACTTTGTCTCTGACCTGATTTTCCAAAAATGACAACTTTATTTTTTGTTTCTTTCTCATACTATGACTTCTAAAAATTGTTTTTTTTCCACCCCAACTCTGTGCTACAGTACTAAAAAAATCCATCCTTTTTCTATGCCGCTTTTCCTCATTAGGGTGGTGGGGGTATGCTGGAGCCTACCCCAGCTGACTTTAGGCAGCCAATGGCCACCACTCTCATTCCCAGCTATGGACAACTCCACACAGAGATTTGAACCCCTGATGAAGTCACCATAAAACAGACGTCATTTTCCTTTGGCAGCAGTAAGTGGCCACAACATTAGGTACACCAAATATCACACCCCTCTCAATACGCGGCAATCTTAAACTTGTCTGGTAACGTACGCCGTGCATTTCACAAGGCGGCTCGTGCATCAGTCACTGCCAGGTTTGTGCTTGCTTATAAATTGTCTGGTGATATAAAGTGTTGATATAAAATGTTGCTTGTCGTACTGAACGCGCTGCTTTTGAGAA
Organism: Dunckerocampus dactyliophorus; assembly: GCF_027744805.1. Lineage (NCBI taxonomy): Eukaryota > Metazoa > Chordata > Actinopteri > Syngnathiformes > Syngnathidae > Dunckerocampus > Dunckerocampus dactyliophorus. The sequence goes on along the minus strand of NC_072831.1, from coordinate 30,367,555 downwards.
AGCTGCAGTGAGCAAAGCTGACAGATTATTTCCCTTTGCCATCAGTGGACGTTGGCATGAATCACCAACTTGGCACAGATCATTAAAAATAACGTCTTCCAGATGACTTGCACACATACAGCTGAATAATAAATCAACATAGCACCTTCCATGGCAATTTCAGACTTCAAATAATGTACCGATTTAAGCCCCGCCCACTCGGAGTACAGCTACGGATACGGATGGTTCAGATGGGTGAACGGCACCATGATCGTCACCAGTAGGCCGCTCTCCATTTCTTAGACATTCAAAGTTGAGATGAGTTCAAATGCTCTTCGACATGACCTCATGCAGGACATACTGATAAAACAACAAAGCAATCTATGTGAGGTCTCGTGCACTTGAGGTTCTGTGTGAGTGGTTCTGGTCTTCATCCAGTGTGTTGCGTTGCGGGTAGAGAGGTGCCTACGTCATGAGCGTGTTTGGAGAAGGACTCCGCGCTGGCCATCATGGCGGCCGTCCTCTCCTCCAACTCCCCCAGTTTCTGCCCTCGCTCGTCCAGGGCTATCCGGGCGCGGGCCAGGTCCCCGACGACGCCCGACGCGGCACCCTTCATGCCCTCCATGCTACCTGGACCGGGGATGTGCTGGGCCAGGCTGCGTGAGGCCTTCCCGGCGCTCGTTTCGCCAACTGCCAGGGAGAACGGGGACAGAGGCGTTGGTACGGGTTTGCACCGCCAACCGGGTCTGCTCGGTACTCACAAAGGTCCTCCCGGTCCAGAGACTGAGCTCCTCCGCCAAAGAGGCCTTTGAAGAAACCTCTGTTGGGAGCCTCGGGTGTCTCCACGGGAGTAAACAACTCACTCAGCATCTCCTACAACACAGAAGACAAGTCTTTCATTGCTGCATTCCTTCATGAAAAAAAAGACATCAATTCACCGCAGCGTCGCCGGGTGCGTGGTCTACCAAGGTACATAACCATAGCTGCAGTTCTGTGGCTGTAGGCGACCTGTTGATGTAGCTTTTCTATTAACTCCACAAGACAGCAGTAGCTGCATGGGAAGTATCCCCAGCTTTATTTAGCTCTGCATGCGCTTTACAATGTTGGCTGCACTAAAGCTGTTCGTCAAGTCATCAATCAGTGACAGCATCAGTGCCATTCATGCTGACCCAGCTGTTTGCCTTCTTAGTAGTAAGAAGAACAGTTGGACCAGGACTTGAGTTGGTACACACAGACGGGTCGCCCATGTTTTCATAGAAATGGCTCCTTTGGTGCTGACATTTCATTACAACACGATTGCAACATTGGTTCTTTTGCTGCTGCAGTATTGTGCAATACACAACCATGCGGTCAAAAAGAGCTACGTTTCCACTTTCTCATGCACTCGACATCATTATTACAGTTTGTATAGAATGAGTTTTGAAATTTAGGAAATAAGAGCCTTGTCAAGTAAACTGTGCTAAAATGTTACTTCCAACACGACGGATGTCTTCTCCAAACAGCACAAAGGTGAGAGCGAGGTGACGGTACCTGCAGGTTGTCGCAGGTGTCCTGGCTGTAGGTGATCCTCTGGACCTCCGTGGGGGAGGTGAGGTAGAGGGCCTGACCCAGGTTGGAGAAGCAGAAGGTCCTGGCTATCCGCATGTCCGTCAGCGGCAGGTAGTTGACGTCCAGGAGAGGCCGTAGACTGGGCAAGCTGCAGATGCACGCGCGTTACCACAGATGCCACCATCGACGACGGTCATCTGCAAGTACCTTAGTGTCATGATGTGGCCGTTGGCACAGAAGCAGGCAATGCAGTTGGCGCCGGCCATCTGCACCACGTCGGCCCTCAGCACGAAAGACGACTCGGTGATGTTGTGTTTGTAGACGCGCGTCTGGGAGGGCATGGCAACAACCTTGGCCTGCTTCTCGGAGCACAGAATGGCGAGCTGAGAGTCCTGGCCGTCCTGCGACGAAGGCAGGGAGGACGGCCTGCGCCTCCTGCACTTCTCCTTCTCATCGTCGGCGGCGTTGGGGTCGTACCAGGGCTCATGGGAGGAGGGCAGCAGGCCTCCGGCGGCATCCAGCAGGGCCATGGTCAGAATGCCTCCTTTGAGTCTGGCCACGGTGCCTGGGGATGGAAAGACAGCGTTTGCACGAGCCACGCCACGCTCCTTTCCGCCTCTTGCTTACTCACCGCAGGAGGAGATGCCGACCGGTTGCAGCAGCCTCTGGTCCCCGCTGGGGGGCAGGCTGACGGCCACCATCATGACACCGCCCTGGGTGGTGCCCACCAGCACACAGGGGCTGAGCAGGCTATCACACTTCCTGGGGAACGTCTCGCAGAAGCAAAAGGAGGAGACAGACTCTCGGGACTCTCTGTCGATGCTGGTCACACTCGAACTACGCGAGCGGCTGAACGAGTTATCCTTGGGATCTGGACATGGGGGGGGGGACAAAACAAGCTTGTGAGAGACAAACAAACAAGACATACAAACAACCACAGGTGTCACACTGCTATACTGTATATGATACTGCCTATAGTATTACAGTAGTACAGCACTCACAATTCAGCAAGCATTGTTGTGCCACTGTATCTTGTAAAGGACCAACACTGGACCCATTCAACTACCTCACCATGCAGCATGCACATGGTAGCCACTGACATTTAGCAAGACAATTATATCCTGTCCACAGTCAAGCATAGCTGCGGTAGAGTCACGGTCTGGTGCTGCACGAGTGCCGCCAGCACCGAGGGGAGCTGCGGTTCAATGCGGGGAAACATGAACTCGCCACCATGTACTCTGACATTGTCAATTACCGTCCGCAGTGCGGCGCGGGGATGTTTTACTCTAAAAACAGAATTTGCCAACAAAAGTAAGAAAATGCACAAATGGAAAAATCAGCATTAATTTTACAAGAATCAAGGAAAAATATTAAGAGAACAAAAGTTGCAATCTATCAAGAAAAAGTCATTTTCTGAAAATAACTTAATATGAAAAAAATGTCATTTTTGTAGCATAATGCTGCAATATTCAAGAAAAAAAATGCTTTTTTTAAAGTCGTAATGTTTTGAAAAACAAACAAAGGAAGGAATATAGTTGGCATTTTTGGTATATTAGGTCATGGGAAAAGTAAAGTCAAAATAAAGTCAAAATACTATGGGAATATATTCATCATATTATGAGAGGAATATTTAGAAAAGACAAAAAAAACCAAATGAAAACACAGCTGTAATTATACGAAAATAAAGTCAAAATATGAAGAAAATCAAAGTTTTCTAACGAGAAAAAAAGTCGCAATTTTACTAGAATAAACTCATAATATTCAAAGGAAAAATAATGTCATTTTAGCAGCATAAAGTTGAAATATTCAAGAAAAAATACAACATTTTTAAAGTCGTGATACGAGAAACAAAACAAAATAAAGTAGTTATTTTTTGGTAAATTAGGTTGGGGAAAAGGTTGTACTACTTTTGGAATAAAGTCAAAATATGGGAATAAAATCATAATATTATAAGAATAAAATGTAATAAATAAAAACCCCTGCAGAAATGAAAAAAACAGACGTAATTTGAAGAGAAAAAAGTCAAAATATTAAGACAAAAAAAATTGTATTCTAACAAGAAAAAAGTTATGATAAAAAATAATATCATTTTAGTAGCATAAAGTTGATAATATTCCAGAAGAATACCTGTTTTTTAAAGTTGTAATATCGTGAGAAACAACAAAAAAAACAAATTGTCATTTTGGTAAATTAGGTTGGGGGGAAAAAGTGCTAGTATTCCTGGAATAAAGTCAAAATATTATGGGAAGAGAATCAATCATCATAATATGAGAAGGAAAATTACAAAGATAATTTAAGAAATAATAATAATAATAATATTATGAATAATAAAATATTTAAGAAAATTCAAATATTTGGAATAAAAACCCAGTAAAAATGGGAAAAAACTGGCAAAGAGTGAAGTTTATTGTGTACATGGCCCTTGCTGGAAAATGTTAGGACACCCGTGCTGTACACTGACTATTACCATGAATACCCAAGATGCTTGCTGAATTTGGCATGAACACTGAAGAATTTCCCGTGCTTTCAGCGTGGAAAAGTTTGTCTTTGGTGTTTTGCAACTTGAAGCCCACATTTGCACACAGAAAGTCTGTGGCCTGCAGATCAAAGTGACCCAGCTTCCAGAAGAAGACAACAAAAAACACCACATGAAAAAGTGTGTTTTTGCTTTTCCCGTTGAAGGACGACTCCCTGTGATGCCATCACATTTCTGGCAAAGACGCGGAAGAAACAAAAGAACCCGAAGGACCGCCATGAAAAGCTGCAGACCACTTCCACATCGCTGTGAGTGCATGAGGGACACCCTTTCAGAACAAAAGCCCCATGCCATGTGGGAATGGGGAAAAGGGGGTGTCAGTGTCAGTCAACCCAGGTCTTCGGTCCCGGTGGGACCACGCCGGCGGCCGGGTCCCACTCACTGAAGTTGCCATCTGAGCTGGTTCTAGAGAAGACCAGCTTGACGCTCTTCCTGCTCGTCGTCATGCCGTCGTCGGCGTGACAAGTGCCATTCCGACACGGCAGGGAGCGCCACTCTGCTCACGCGGCAAACATAAACAACTGTGAGTTCATCATCATCATCATCATCGCGCTCTTTTTCAACACGTCTTACGGCTTGAATGAAAACCCAAACAAAGCAAAACGTCCAAATAAGCTGAATAATAATAATACTACTACTAATAATAATAATAATAATAATACAAGTTAGCAGCTCAGGCTTACCCGTGTTTGGCTTTTGCTCGTTTGACGAGCTAATTTTCCGCGACATCCTGGCTGCAACAGAAACAAAATCACGCCTCTTTTGTGAAGAAGGAAAATGTACAAAATAAAAGTCATTTCCCATCAGCTCATTTTGAAAGGTGGTAACAGGAAGCGCTTGGCAACACACCACACCCGGCCACGTGGTTACTGTAGGGTACAATTGCACGTAACCCCTCATTTGGGGGAAATTAGGTTGCAGAGAAAGTTCTGTGAAAATGAACATCATAAAAAGAGAGGCCCACCAATGTTGGCCACTCTTTTGGTCCCCAACCTGTTGCAAGCATCATGAATTAAGGACAAAGATGGTTAAACGCTAGCAGGGTCGTCAATCTGTTTGATTGATATAGCGCCAAATGACAACAGCACTTATCTCATGGCACAAGTCTTAGTCTCGGTCATAGGAGACTGAGGAGGGTCTCTGATACATACAGTATCAGCGTATCAGGGCTCACTCCTAACTATATGCTTTAGTAACAGAGGAGCTTGACAACTAAACACTCCCATTCTACTCTGGCAAGTACCTGTAAATTGTGGGTGTTGTCCTGGGTTGATGGGGTTCTCGGGGCTCTTTAGCATTTATTGGTGGTGCCTGACCGTGCAGTGCTTTTATATTATATATAAAATATTATATAGAAATATAAAAAATATAAAATGAGAAAGGAGTGGAAAGTTCATCATTTCAGACGCTGGCGTCTTGAATGATCTGACAGCATGTACACAACGGCGGTTTAACATTCAAATTTGCACGTTTTGAAGCATATTTTTCCCCAAAATAGTGGTCAGTTTTCCAATTATCCAAGCTAGGAGGGCTTTGGATGTGAAGGCCAACGCGAGCGCTCCCGGCATTGTGACCTCGGCACTGGTGTGTTGTCATAAACCAGCCTGCAGGCCATCACCACCTTTTCACCAACACAAGCAACAAGCAGTCAAAGTACGGAGATTGCACTTCCGTCAACAGCGATGCAAGAAGAGGAAGAGGGAAACACTAATCAAGAAGTAGCCAAACAAGTTAACGCGGCACTACGGCCCTGGTATTAAACACGTGTGCGTGCGCGCACACACACACACACACACACACACACACGCGTATAACAGATGAAGAGAAACACATTCAACCCATCAGAATGGTGAGGAGTCAGGCTTTAAGCGGATTTTCTATGCTTTTTGTGCAAAAATAGCAGCATGTGGCCCATCTGTTTCTTTTCCAAATCCAATTTGGCAAACTGCACAGAAAATCTGAGGCCTCGTATTGAAAAGATTTTTGGTCATGCATTTATTTAGAAGACACGGTGGTTAAGTTCACAAATCAAACACCCCAAGATCACATGATTAGTGGGGGAAAAACACTTTGATTGCGCTCCTTTTGTGTTCATGATCAGAGGATGCACAGCCGGACCAAAGAGGAAGGCACACGGGTGTTAGAACGCCGTCACTCAGGCGGCGAGAGAGGACAGCGCGTGTGTACGGTACACGTGGCTGATACAGTACCAAAGTCATTGGCAATCGTCTTGGAAAAGCGTCTGCTTTTGTACTTCACTGGAAACAAGGTGCAGACAGGCGAATCACATGACTGCGGCCGTTCACGTGAACGGTTCAAACAAAATAGGGTACCCTTCTCTATGAACTTGGCCTTTCGGTCCTCGTCTGAATTGCAGGGCGAGGTCGATCCTGCGGTGTGTGATGGACAGCAAGCGTTCAACACAACAGACATCACATCACATCACGCTCGTCTCTTGAGGCAAAGTATTAGCAGCTCACCTGAAGTCGGCGACTTGCAACGCTCCTCGGAGGCGTTGGGCCCGTCGTTGGAGTCGCACAGCACTGTGGGGAGAACGGAAACAAAGCAGAATGAATGACGCCTGAACTCTAATTGACCTGTGCCAGGGCTGTTCTAACTGGCTTTTCATGGTCCGCAGAACATTCTAAAAACATACAGTGGTGAGGAAAAGTGTTTGCCCCCCTCCTGACTTATTTTTTGCATGTTTGTCATACTTAAATTAGCCAATGACAGCACAACTCAACACTTGATGCAGTTTTCAATGAAACCTTTTATTCTGAAGGGATAAAAACATCCAAAGCTACATGTCCTGTGTGAAAAAGTGATGGCTCCCTAAAGCTAATAAGTGGTTGGGCCCCCCTTAGCAGCAACAACTGCAATCAAGTGTTTGCCATAACTTGCAATGAGTCTCTTCCAGTGCTGGGGAGGAATTTTACACAATTGTTGTCATTCAGCCACATTGGAGGCTTTTCCTTGTGAAGGTCATGCCACAGCATCTCAATAGGATTCAGGTCAGGACTTGGACTAGACCACTCCTAAGTCTTCATCCATTCAGAGGTGGACTTGCTGGTGTGTTTTGGATCATTGTCCTGCTGCAGAACCCAAGTTGCTTTCAGCTTGAGGTCACCAACATTCTCCTTCAGCACAATTCATGCTTCCATTGATCACAGCAGGTCTTCCAGGTCCTGAAGACCATCACACTACCACCACCGTGTTTTACTCTTGCTATGATGTAATGGGACACACACCTTCCAAAAATGTAAACTTTTGAGTATTTTCCCAAAGGTCTTGGGGATCATCAAGATGTTTTCGGAGCCTTAAAGTTGTTTTTATTCAGCAGTGGTTTTGGTCTTGGAACCTGTTTTTGTCCAGTGTCTTTCTTATGGTGGAGTCATGAACTCTGACCTTAACTGAGGCAAGTGAGGCCTGCACTTCTTTGGATGTTGTTGTGGGGTCTTTTGTGACCTCTCGGCTGCGCTCTTGGGCTCATTTTGGTCGGCCGGCCACTCCTGGGAAGGTTCACCACCGTTCCATGTTTTGGCAATTTGTGGATAATGGCTCTCACTGTGGTTGGATGGAGTCCCAAAGCTTTAGAAATGACGTTATAACCTTTTCCACACTGATAGATCCCAGTTCATCTCTGTTAAGTTTTAAGGGGGGCCATCACTTTTTCACACAGGGACATGTACAGTCAAACCTGTCTTAACGGCCACCTGCCTATAGCAGCCACTGAAAAATCCCCCACGGAAAATGTACGTGTTATAGACCCTGTATATAGCGGTCACCTCGCTAACGTGGCCAGCGGCCACCCATTTCGTATCCCTTGGTCAATATGCCGACTCAAGTAGAAGCTTCATGCACAAAAAAGTTTGATTTTTTAATCAATGAAGCCGTCGTGTGTAGACTTTAATTACTGAGTCCTAGCTCAGTCACAATCATTCACAAGATCCACACAAACGGTCAGTTGTTCCACATAAAAAAAGCCATCTTCTTTGGAGCTTGTTGCAGACAGTGACACCGTTTATTTCCTGGTGTGAGACAATGTGCACTGGTCAATACTGTAATGCCGCTTGTTGTGGGGAAGGAGAGACTCACGTCACTGATGCACTTTAATCGCTTTTTTTTCCCCCCGCTTTATTAACAGCGGTTTTATCAACCTAGTAGTTCTTTACAACATTTATCTGCAGTCCCACAGTGCCCTCTACTGGTCAACATGTAACAGTATAATTACATGTATCTGCAAACACAAGCTTCTGATCACAGACATGTTAATATGTGCGCGCACAAATTCAAAATGGCCGCCAACCTGTCTATAACGGCCACTTTTGCCGTTTCCCTTTAGTGGCCGCTATAGACAGGTTTGACTGTATTAAGAGGAAAAATAGTTGTAATCCAACGGGTAAAAGTAATGTTATGAGAATATGGTAATATATTATTATTATTATTATTATTATTATTATTATTAAAAGTTCCATGACCTACGATATTTCTCATATGGAGCCAGAAGACGGCCATCAGGTTTTTGGCATTGGAAATAAATACTGTAAAAGTCTTCACATTCTGCCTTTTTGCTCCATTTTGTTGCTGTTTTGGTTTTTGTTGAATTTTCTGTTTACAATATGCTACGGGCCAATAAAAAACAAGCCTTGAGCCCCAAAAGGCCCTCGAGCTGCAGTTTGGACACCCCTGTTGTAGCTGAACCCAAACATTTGTGACGTGATGAGGGGAAACACCTGCATTGCATATTTTGGTCTGCAGACAACCTCGTGCTCTACTGGGCACCCGTCTTCTTTAAGCTATGCTAGTTGCTACAAGCTAACAGCTAAAGGAGTCCAACTATTACATCTGTTGGACACATGTCCCACACGGACACTCTAGAATGTAACGGGGCTGTAGAAGAGGATGGCAGTGGGGGTGCTACATCGACACTACCTCTGCAGGGGGCAAAAATAACCGACTTACTGACGTGGGATGAGCGTAGCTTTTTCACAGACTCTGAACACAACACGGAAACTCTGGACACGAAAGACGTCCCAGCGGGAATGTCTTTACAGACGGCCGTGAAAAGAGTGAGACAGACACATGTGAGCACGGGCTTCCTAAGAACACCATCATGAGGAGACAACACAACAAACTGCACACGCTGCTGCCAAGTCAACAGATGGTGTAGCTGCCAGCGCTGCCCCCTGTAGAGGGAGAGAAGCTACTGCAAGCTGCCGTCACGCAGAGTGCTTGCAGTAGGTCCTCAGAAACAGCAGAGTGCGCCTGTCATATATAGTACAGAATATTTGACCAGCGTGTTTGCAGTCAGTTCCAAAAAACAACAAAGTGCTCCGATCAAACTGAGGATCTTTGAGCACAATTTCTGCAGTAGGCCTTCAAAAACAGCAGGGTGCTCTTGTCAAATAGATAATTCAGAACTATTTTTGTAGTAGGTTCTTTAAAAGAGCAGAGTGCTGCTGTCATATAAGGGATCTTTGAGTAGCATTTTTGCAGTAGGTCCTTCTTAAAAACAGCTGAGGGCGCTTGTCAAATAATGAGACTTTGCTGTTTTTGAGGATCTACTACGAAAATGCTAGTGAAAGTGCTCTTGTCATTTAGAGGATCTTTGATTTATGTAGAACGACTAGTTAGCTCAGTATTTCGGGTCAACAGTCCAGAGCGATGGAGAGTGTGGAAAAGAGGTGAAGAAGCGTGTACAGGCAGGATGGTACGGGTGGAGAAAAGTGTCAGGTGTGATGTGTGATAGAAGAGTTTCAGCTAAAATGAAAGGAAAGGTGTACAAAACTGTGGTGTTGTTTGGTCTAGAGACAGTGTCCATGAGGAAAAGACAGGAGACAGAGCTGGAGGTAGAAGAGATGAAGATGCTGAGGTTCTCTCTGGGAGTGACCAGGAAGGATAGGATCAGGAATGAGTACATCAGAGGGACAGCACATGTTAGAGGTTTTGGAGATAAAGTCAGAGAGGCCAGACTGAGATGGTTTGGACATGTCCAGAGGAGAGATAGGGAATATATAGGTAGAAGGATGCTAAGTTTGGAACTGCCAGGCAGGAGGCCTAGAGGAAGACCAAAGAGGAGGTTTATGGATGTAGTGAAAGAGGACATGAAGGTAGTTGGTGTGAGAGAAGAGGATGCAGAAGACAGGGTTAGATGGAGGCAATTGATTCGCTGTGGCGACCCCTGAAGGGAAAAGCCCAAAGGAGGAGAAGAAGAACAACAACAACAACTAGTTAGCATTTGTGAAGGCATGTCAGAGCTTTGAAGAAGAAGAGTCAATACGGTCTTTAGCTTTCTGAAAATGCAATGCCAAGATCAAGTTTGACTGGAGACACTAGTATACGCAGATGGGACAGTGTGGACCAAGGGACAGCCAGGCAATGGGTAGAGTAACAAGTGAGGGTAGTAGCACGGCACATGACGGGAGCTGACCTCCAGAGGGCTGCCGGGCTTTGCGTGGGGAGCGAGGCTGCCTCTGGTAGGGCTCAGAGGGGCTGTAGAGCTCCGACGTGCCCAGGTTGAGAAGCAGTGTTTTCTGGAGGTAGTCCACCACAGCCAGACCGTTACTGTTCCCCAACACCACTCTGAAACGCACACACACACAACTCAGGAAGAAGATTCCAGATGTTTTATGTCATTTAGATCTCTTGGACGCCTGGAGACAACTTACAGTCCGTACGAGGAGTTTATGGCCAAGCTGGTGATCTGCTGAGGAGGCTCCCCGCTGACCCACACCAGCTGGATGACCAGCTCCACCTGGTAGCCCGGAGACTGCTTCAGCGCGGAGCCCCGCACCCTGCATAGAGGTGTCATGAGGATCGTTTACTGCAACTGCTAAGTAGCATGCAAGCTACGCAGCAAAACAATCAATCATTCTCCTTACTGCAGGCAGGGAATGTTGTCTCGCGACCCGTCTGAGGAGTTGCTGCCGGCGGAGGGCTGAGCGGCGGGCTCCGTCTCCTGGGGGCTAGGGGGCGCCCCCGCCGAGGCGGGCGACGTGGGGGTCTGCTCTCCTCCGGGGTCGGGTGAGTCCACGTCGCTCAGCTGGCACTGCAGGCGTACCTCCAAGAGCTAGGAAGACGTGAGGTAATGTGTCATCGTGGCATGTCATGCAAATATGGAGGATTTGACACGCCAGCCTTCACCAAAGACGTTAGGAAGTTACAATGAATGTCTGCTAATGATGGTTGGCAGGGTGTGCACCGACGCGCGCTGGCATGGCCGTGGAACCAGCACATCAATCTCTCCTCAGTCATGTCCTCGTTTGTTGTAATTCCTAAAACAGCCAGAAGGGGGCGACCACGCAGCTCACCTGCACGTCAGCGGCGCTGACCTCTTGCTTGCTGAATCTGTAGACGATGACGTGGGCTGACGCGCCGGCCACGCACAGCATCCTGCTCTCGGGGCACCAGCACAGCGTCTGGATGGCGAAGGGGTCCTCCTCCACGATGTCTGCAATGGCCCTCTCCTCCTTGGCGCGCGCCCGCTCAAACACCTTGGCAGTCTTCAGCTTGTACAGCACTTGCAGCATCACTTTTTTTTAGGGGGGGCGGGAGTTGAAAGAGTGGATGAGTTGTCATGGGGCAACAGAATACAACAAGGTGCATCAAGTATACGACGAAAACATCCTCTGATGGCACTGTAATGCTAATGCTAATGCTAATACTGTAATAATAATCCATCCATCCATTTTCGATATCGCTTCTTCCTCATTAGGGTCGCGGGGGCATGCTGGAGCCTATCCCAGCTGACTTCGAGCGACAGGCGGGGTACACCCTGGACTGGTCGCCAGCCAATCGCAGGGCACATATAGACAAAGAACCATTCACATTCACATTCATACCTATGGACAATTTAGAGTCGTCAATTAACCTCACCTGCATGTTTTGGAATGTGGGACCTGGAGAAAACCCACGCACACATGGGGAGAACATGCAAACTCCACACAGAAATGCCCAGGGGAGAATCAAACCCAGGTCTTCCCGATCTCCAAGCTGTTACTGTGTTGGCCAACGTGCTAACCACTAGACCACTGTGCGGCCCAATAATAATAATAATAATAATAATAATAATAATGATAATAAGAATAATAATAATGCAGGAGGTGCGGCCCAGCAGCCAGTCTAAAAATATCTGTTGCCCCCCTGACCCGACCCGGATAAGCGGGAGACAATGGAATGGAACAGAATGGTACATGGCTAATATTCAATTCTAACTTTCATTTTATTTGATGAAAATTATCTTGTAGCTACCGTATCTCTGGTCCGTGGAATATCGCCTAATATAACCTCACCTGCATGTTTTTGGAATGTGGGACCTGGAGAAAACCCACGCACACATGGGGAGAACATGCAAACTCCACACAGAAATGCCCAGGGGAGAATCAAACCCAGGTCTTCCCGATCTCCAAGCTGTTACTGTGTTGGCCAACGTGCTAACCACTAGACCACTGTGCGGCCCAATAATAATAATAATAATAATAATAATAATAATAATAATGATAATAATAATAATAATGCAGGAGGTGCGGCCCAGCAGCCGGTCTAAAAATATCTGTTGCCCCCCTGACCCGACCCGGATAAGCGGGAGACAATGGAATGGAACAGAATGGTACATGGCTAATATTCAATTCTAACTTTCATTTTATTTGATGAAAATTATCTTGTAGCTACCGTATCTCTGGTCCGTGGAATATCGCGCAATGTCCACGTTGAATACACAATGTGCGGTGTGTACGCACTTACAGTAACCCCTCATTAATCGGGTTTAATTGGTTCCAGACCCCACCGTAATAAGTGAATTTCCATGAAGTAGGATTCCTTATTTCTAAATGGAATGACTATTCTGGTAGTTAGAGCATAAAAGAACGGTTTACCAATACACTTTTAAATACACTTTTTAACATTATTAGAGCCCTCTAGACATGAAATAACACAGTGTAGAATACTGTATACAATCACAGCATCTTGGGTTTCATTTAGGCCAAACAAAAAAACACGTACATTTTGGACTAGTAACGGTTGTATAGAACACCAAATACAATGATTTGTTAGTAAATGGTGATAGAGTGAAGTGTCTCATTCAGGGTTGACATCTAGTTTGACTTAGCTCATGTGCTGTGAAGAGCACACTGCACATGTATTTGTGGCTAGTCTATTTATGTTTGTGAACAATTAAAGCTCAAGCCAACGAGTACTTACATGCAGACGCATCCCAAAACTTAATGGAGCCATCGGCGTGCCTATTGATGGACAAACAGCATCAGCATGAACCATCTTTTATCTTATGTGTTCATATGTGGATCATAAATGGCTCACCCCGTGATGATAATCTCTGGGTAACTTTGTGTGCCCTGACCCCAGTTTCCCCCACTGATGGGCCACTCCTGGACACACGTAAGACAGGCAGCGTGAAATCAACATGTACATGTACATGTATGTTCTTAAAGGTCCAAAGGCGTAACAGCAACATGCAGCAGACAGAGGCTCACCTTCTTGCTGAAACCTTGCCTCTTCTGCCGGCTGCCGACGGAGTAAAGTGCAGGGATAAGTTCGGCTGGGCAGTCTGCAAAGTACTCGCAGCAGGTCACCGGGGACTCGTGGATGGTGAGGGGATACGGGTTCTCAAATATGGGGTACCTGTCAGGAGAGAGACATGCTGATGCTGATGTTTTTCAAATAACATAACATTTATACTGACCTTTTCCATAATATTAACCATATTTCTATCTTTTAATAACATTAAACAAATACATGTTTTACTTTATAAAATTATTCTATTAGATACTTGAAATATTGGGTACATTTGTATATATCCAGATATGGGTTTTAGCCCACATCGCCCAACCCTAACGTCAAGTCGACAGCCCTTTTAGCTCGATGGCTAGCGCTCTCAACTCTCCCAGGGGGGCTAAACCAAGCGGGTTACACTCACCCAATCTGTCCGAGGTCAATGAGGACTAAATCCCTCTCCAGGAGGACCACTACTGCGTAAGGCTCCTGAAAGTCTGCAAACACCACAAAGCATCAGTGCCTGGTTGTACACAAGTACAACGTACCCCACCAGGCATCCTCCCACAATCTGTTAAGTGGGCAGCAGCGCCGTCACGCACCTACGATGTCTTCTGCAGTTGTTAAATTCTTACATTAAAATGGACTCTAAAACGTATAAAATGATCATTTCACATGCATAAAACAATTCAGAATGCACATAAATGACAAATGAAGGGAGACACTTGAACATTTAAGCCTACTTTTACCTTCACTGAAGACGTGTTGGTTGCCAAAGACACAATGCGGCAGCGAGATCAACACCTTCTCTGTCAAATGCTGGCACGTCCAACTTTCTTTGGCTCCATTTTGGGTTATTAAGATGAGAAACACTATTGAGGTCAAGGCAACACTTAATGTTTAATGCTTGTAATTACAGTTAACAAGCTTCTTCTTATATGAATAAGAGGATATATTAAATGCTTATTGGCATTCATTAGCTTACTAATATAAAGGTCTTATTAACTAGAAGGGCTACTTGTTAAGGCACCTTAATATAAAGTGTGTTGGTGTCCGTTTTGATCTCGCTGTCACGTCGTCTTTAGCAAAAGGAACCTTAAATCTTCATTTATCCCCTTCATTCATCCTTTATTGTTTTCTGCATGTCAAACTACAATTGCAAAACTATTCCCACTATTCAACTTTTCCCACCCAGAAAAAGGTAAGCAAGTGCAGGTCTTCTGATAAATGAGTCATTCTCCACTCTTCACTCTCCACTCTTCATGAAGACATAATAGGCTGACTGTGTATCAAAACAGGCTATTTAGAACACAAGCCAAGACATCCTTTGTAAAAATGTATGCTCATCAGCAGCTGCGGCCACCAACCGCCTAGCCCTCCAGGCATGACATAACACCCCTATAGTCACCTTTACACTCCTATTAGCCAATATAGTAGAAATAAGAGAAAATCAGACATTTGGGACGTAAATAAGACATAATGTGGACTCAGGCTTGTTAGCATTGGGAGAGCTCCTTGCTGTTGTTTTTCTGCAGTACTTCCTGAGGTGGCTAATGTGTCATCAGTGTAACATTAGTGACACCTAGTGACCAGTGTAGAATACTACATATCATCACAACGTCTTCGAATGAGTCTTCTGAATACCTTATGTTTGTATTTTACTTCATTTAGACATTTTACGCTTGAAAATGCTTCACTTAGGCCAAAAAAATACATTTGCTTTAATATGTTTTGTTTTTTCACTAATAATAGGTCAACCATGGAACAGAATGATTTATTAGCTCGTTTAAAAAAAACTTGATACTGTGAAGCCACAAAATTCAAAGCGCAAAGTGGCGCGGGACTATTGTGCTAAGTTTCACTTTTGCAACGGCGGTGCGTTCAAGGACCGTCAAACAAGCACTTGTGGGGAAAAAACATGATCAGTAAAGCATAAAGACAAACCGTTTGGATATGGCGTTTCACACAGCGTGAGGAAGTCCACGATGGGGAAGTCCATCTCCAGGACGGCGGTGCTCTTCCCGTGCATCACGGTCAGACAGGCCCTCCTCCCCACCGTGTCGTAGGACAGTCCTCCCGACAGAACCATGAAGGGGTCCCTGGATTCGGGGGAAACACGCTGATATTTCATTTGCTCATTTGGTGCATCTGAGATCAAACTCTTCGCTGGTGAACGGGCATTGAGGGACGCCAATTTTGACTGTTGCACCTTGTATGGAGACACACGGACCCCGTAAA
This sequence comes from Dunckerocampus dactyliophorus, assembly GCF_027744805.1. NCBI lineage: Eukaryota > Metazoa > Chordata > Actinopteri > Syngnathiformes > Syngnathidae > Dunckerocampus > Dunckerocampus dactyliophorus. The sequence continues at coordinate 30,351,747 of NC_072831.1, read as the reverse complement.
CGCTCTGATTCTTTACCGAGCAAAGTGCTGAGTCAGCATTAATATCACCGGTGAATCGACTGTGAACAAGAGGTGTTCCAATTCCATATTGGCATCAGCCACAGAATAATATGGGATTACATGATATTATATATGCAACGTCACAATCCCAAGTGAAAAAGTTGCATTTGGACACCCCTACTGGAAACAACGTTCACATTTTAAAGCGCATGCAGAGGTAGATCAAGCTGCTGGACGCTGACTGCTCATGATACTTCAAACACAGCTACTGCCATCTTGTGGCGTTACCTTAAAAATATCGATACCGTCTTTTCAGACTAAGTCGCGAAGCCGCCATCAGTCAAATAATGCGTCCAATGACGTCCACTACAACAACAAGCTGAATACCGTAACACCCCAGCAGTTATTCTACGACACAAGAGCATGGTGAACATTTAGCTAAATGAGCTAAATGAACATAACAAGCCAGTGAGTCCAAAAAGAAAGACACAAGCTCACCAAGCTCCCGATCTCATTCCACATCACTGAATCACTGCCTACAGCGCACCCTTGTGGCTGTGGCCAGTAGGGTTCACAATTAGCGGTTAAAACGTGTGTGTGTGTGTGTGTTATAATATGATATATAAGTCGCAGGACCAGCCAAATACACCACATCAGGAGGTTGGCTACAGCCACAATGTTTTCTGGACCATAATTATTTCCAGACGTCAGCAGCCATTTGCCTTTGTTGACCGTGCACCCGGCGACTATCGGAGAGGCGGCGTTTAGCTGAATAGTGAATTGGAGCCTTGCGGTTCTTCTAACGGGAATATGGCAGTCCCTCGTTCATCGTGGTTAACTGCTTCCAGACCCGACCGTCATAAGTGAATTTCCGAGAAGTAGTATTTCTTCTTTAGAAAATGGAGGCTAGAATACTTGCTTACCACCATGAACATCATTAGAGCCCACTAGACATGAAATAACACCCCTATAGTTACCTTTACACTACTATCAACCAATACAGTAGACATAGTAAGAGAAAATAAGACATAATATAAGACTAAATAACAAAAAGACGAGTGCTCATGTGTGTTCCCTAGGAGAGCAGTCAGTGGTGGACAGGTTATGGCTGCAACAGTTTCTTCGGGATTTTTATTAGGGATGATTGTGCCTGTTGTGAGATCATTCCAACCTGCAATAAAAGCTTTTTGTTCTGGTGATCATGTCTGGTGCTCGTGTGTCTCACCCAACATTACAGTAACATTACTGACACCTAGTGGCCAGTGTAGAATACTACACAGCATCACAGCGTCTTTGAATGCCTTACATTTATTTGTATTGGACTTAATTTAGCCATTTATATGTTTCATCTAGGCATAAAAACACCTAAGACTTGCTTTGACTAATAATAGGTCCTATTCAGGTACGAAACAGCATGACTTATGAATGAAGATAGAGTAAAGCCGGAAAGACATCAATCCTGTGTTTCAGGTCCGCAAAACTGACTGTCCTGATAATCTCTAATATTTCCACAGCGTTTCAGCCAGCCAGACAGTGCAAACCACACACACACACACACACACACACACACGTGTGAATAGAATAACAGGAAAGGCTGCTTTCAGGACAGGATGTGGACACGGGGAAGGCGAAGGGTGGGCGGGGCCATGGCACTTACCCAGCCCGTGTTGTTTTGTACTCCACCTTGAGGATGGGCTTGCATGGCTCCGGCTTCTTGCCATCCTTGGGCTGCTTTCCTGGAGGAGGCGTGAGACATGACATCATGTGATGAATGCATCACACCGCGTGTGTTTACATAATGCAAGTGTGCTCCCACCATGCGGCGTGATGATCTGTGCGGGCTTGGCGGGGGCTCGTATATTCCATGTGGTCAGAGTGCCGTCCGAGTGGCTGCAGACAAACTGTTTGCCTTCGTGGTGCCAGGCGACCGAGTGGATGGCCTGGAAGTGTGAGAAAACGTCAACAAATCTGTCTCCTGTGCATTTTTTGCATCCTGCGTTCACCGCCGTCCACGCCGTGCTTCCGCAACGACACCTTGCACGCGGCGGCGGCGCGACCCCGTTGCAGCCGGTTTGCGGTGGGCTTGAGTTTATTTGCCGCCGTGCGGCGACTCTCCCTCACAATCACACTAACGAGGCGTAAATAACACTGGGGGCGTTAATCCGCCAAACTGGTGCCAGAGTTTTTCCACTTTCTCACGTCGACGCTTGCGTAACATCGCTCACGATGGCGAGATGATGACATGGCACCGGGTTCTGCTCGGAAAGCTAATTCAGGAGAAATCTTAGTATTTGGAAGAATTGCACTGTGGGAAGTTGAGTGTTCTAGTTCTGTGCAGGCAGCGGTGTCTCTCTAATGTCTCTCTTCTGTCTGCACCGCCCATTGTCTTCTGCGTCCTGATTGGCTGTAGACCAATCAGTCTCCTTCCTGTCGTCACTTGTTGCGGTCATGGCTAGCAAACTAGCTAACCATGTGAGCTGCTTGCTAAACGCCAATACTGTAAGCAATAGAAGAGACAGAAGCAGCTAACCCTGTGAGGAAAATACCACCCCATGAGCAATATGTTTTAACAGCCATACAAAAATGCTACAGCCGAACAAAGAAGACCGTGGAGCTCTTGTGTTAGTGCTCACCAGGAAGCGTCTCGAGCGACAGAAGGTGCCATCTTTGCTCCCTTCTTTGACTTCCTGGATGCCCTCCTGCAGCAATAGACCCTGTAGCAGTGGTGAAATGACAGGTAGTACTTCCATCGTCGTAGTTTGTTATAGTTGCGTGTTCAGCCAGCACATAGGACCGCGTACGCCGGGAGGAAGGGACTGCTTAAACTGCTTTGGGACTTTTGGTAGTTAGTGCTATCTTGCCAGGTGCTAGCATGTTTGCTAATTGGCTCATGTGTGAATGCTCAATGATACACGGCACAGCACGCTAGCAAACACCGGGCCAGAGTCCGTCATTTCCAGCAGGAACTTTGTACTTTTATTTTTATGTGTGCTTTTCATTGGAGTGTTTTTATTGTTTATGGCTATGATTGTGATTTTTATTTGGTTTGGTTTTGGTTTGGTTTGGTTTAGTTTATTTGAACATGAAGGTTCCAATGGAATACATCTCATGAATCATTTTTTCACAGTTCCACATGTCCAAAAGGAGTAGGAAGAAGCAAAGCTTATTTAATCCTACCCCCCATCCATTCCACATCTAGTACAGTACATATTATTCACTTCCTGCATTCCATCTCATGTTTTATATGATAATCAGAATAATAATTCATAATAGATAACAGTAAGACCTATATACACATATACATATATATATATATATATATACACACACATATACATACATACACACACACATATATATATATATATATATATGATATATATATATACACACACACACACATATATATATACATATATACATACATATATACATATATATATACATATATATACGTATATACATATATACACATATATATACACGTATATACATATATACATACATACATACATACATACATAATTAAAGGAACACTTGGAAAACACATCAGATCTAAACTGGAGGAATAATGATGTTGAATATGTTTCCTGATAATAAGTGGGTGATGTATTAGTAACAAAATGATGCCACATCATTTGATAGAAATGAAAATGATCACCCTATAGAGGGGGGAAATCAAAGACACCCCAAAAATGAAAGTGAAAAAATTATGCAGCACACTGGTCCATTTTGTTAAAATGTCATTGTAGCAACTCAAAATGATTCTCAGTAGTTTGTGTGGCCCCCACGTGCTTGTACGCATGCCTGACAACGTGGGGGCATGCTCCTAATGAGACTACGGATGGTGTCCTGGGGGATCTCCTCCCAGATCTGGACCAGGGCATCCATGAGCTCCTGGACAGTCTGAGGAGCAACCTGGCGGCGCCGGATGGACCTAAACATAATGTCCCAGAGGGGTTCTATTGGGTTTAGGTCAGGTGAACGTGGGGGCCAGTCCATGGTATCAATTCCTTCATCCTCCAGGAACTACCTGCATACACTAGCCACATGAGGTCGGGCATTGTCGTGGACCAGGAGGAACCCAGGTCCCACTGCACCAGCATAGGTTCTGACAATGGGTCCAAGGATTTCATCCCGATACCTAATAGCAGTCAGGGTGCCGTTATCTAACCTGTAGAGGTCTGTGCGTCCTTCCAGGGATATGCCTCCCCAGACCACCACTGACCCACCACCAAACCGGTCATGCTGAATGATGTTGCAGGCAGCATAACGTTCTCCACGGCATCTCCAGACCCTTTCACGTCTGTCGCTTGTGCTCAGGTTGAACTTGCTCTCATCAGTGAAGAGCACAGGGCACCAGTGGTGTAGTTGCCAATTCTGGTGGTCTATGGCAAATGCCAATCGAGCTCTACGGTGCTGGGCAGTGAGCACAGGGCCCACTACAGGACGTCGGGCCCTCAGGCCACCCTCATGGAGCCTGTTTCTGATTGTTTGGTCAGAAACATTCACACCAGTGGCTCTGGCAGCGCTCATCCTTTTCCTCCTTGCACAAAGGAGCAGATACCGATCCTGCTGAGGGTTGAAGGACCTTCTACGGCCCTGTCCAGCTCTCCTGGAGTAACTACCTGTCTCCTGGAATCTCCTCCATGCGTCCAGGTACCGCAGTGATGCCCTGGTCCAGATCTGGGAGGAGATCCCCCAGGACACCATCCGTAGTCTCATTAGGAGCATGCCCCCACGTTGTCAGGCATGCGTACAAGCACGTGGGGGCCACACAAACTACTGAGAATCATTTTCAGTTGCTACAATGACATTTTAGCAAAATGGACCAGTGTGCTGCACCATTTTTTCACTTTCATTTTTGGGGTGTCTTTGATTTCCCCCCTCTATAGGGTGATCATTTTCATTTCTATCAAATGATGTGGCATCATTTTGTTACTAATACATCACCCACTTATTATCAGGAAACATATTCAACATCATTTTTCCCCCAGTTTAGATCTGATGTGTTTTCCAAGTGTTCCTCTCATTTTTTTGAGCAGTGTATATATATATATATATATATATATATATATATATATATATATATATATATATATACACATACACACACACACACACACACACACACACACACACACACACATTATTAATAATAATAATAATAATAATAAATAAATGATTTAAATAAATATGAATAAAGAACAAAACTTTTTTTTTTTTTAAACAAAACAAACAAAAAAACAAGCATGACAGAACAATCAATGTGATGATCAACACTCTTCTGCCTTGTGTTTAGCGAATGTCAACTGCTTGTATTGTTTATGAATGTGCTCATCTCTGTACATTGTTCGAGTTCCTTGCTCAATCCGTTCCATAATTTAATTCCACATACAGAAATGCTGTGGGTTTTTAGCGTAGTTCTGGCATATAAATGTTTTAGGTTTAATTTTCCTCTAAGATCATATTTCTCCTCTCTGATAGAGAAATACTTTAAGATTTTTGGGTAACGAGTTCTTATTAACTTTATACATTATTCTAGCGGTTTGAAAGTGTACTAAATCTGCAAATTTTAATATCTGTGATTTTAAAAATAGAGGGTTTGTATGTTGTCTATACTTGGCATTATGAATGATCCTCACCCATCTTTTTTGCAATACAGTGAGTGAGTGAAGATTGCTTTTGTAATTATTACCCCATATCTCCACACAATACATTAGATAGGGTAATATTAAGGAATAGTAAAGAGTGTGGAGTGATTTTTGATCCAAAAGATATTTTGCTTTATTCAATATTGAAATATTTCTCGCCACCTTTTGTTGTATATTTAATATGAGATTTCCAACTCATTTTTTCATCTATTATGATCCCCAGGAATTTATATTCTTCCACTTCTTCAATGTCCACGCCATTAATTTGTATTTGATCGTACGTATCCCTTCTGCTATTTCCAAATAGCATTATTTTAGTTTTACTTAAGTTCAAGGATAATCTGTTCCTGTCAAACCATGACTTCAAAATAACCATTTCATCCTTGACCTTTTTAATGAGTTCTTGTGTGCTTTCACCAGAACAAAAAGCGGTGGTATCATCCGCGAATAACACCAATTTTAAGTCCTTTGTTACTTTACAAATGTAATTGATGTACAAATTAAACAGTTTTGGTCCCAGTATGGACCCCTGGGGTACTCCACACGTGGTGTAGAAACTCCCAGATGTGTATTCTCCTAGCTTTACAAATTGCTTCCCCCTTGCTATGTAACTTTTAACCCAATTCAAAACTAATCCTCTAATTCCGTACCTTTCTAATTTTGAAATTAAGATATTGTGATTAATTGTATGGAAGGCTTTTGTCAGATCCATGAATACAGCTGCTGCACATCTTCTGTTGTCTATAGCAGTAGTGATTTCCTATGTGATTTCGATTAGTGCCATAGAAGTTGAAATGTTGGCTCTGTAACCATATTGACTGCTAGCAAATAATTCATTCTTATTAATAAATTTGTCCAACCTATTATTAAATAGCTTCTCCACAATTTTACAGAATTGTGGTAACAAGGAAACTGGCCAATAATTTGTAAATTGGTGTTTGTCTCCTTTTTTGAAAATTGGAACCACCTTGGCTGTTTTCATTTTGCTTGGAAATATTCCAGTCTGAAAAGATAAGTTACTAATATATGTTAACGGGTCTACAATCTCATTGATTACCCTCTTGTTTCCATTTCCATTCCATGACAATCAGTTGATGTTTTAGCCTTAAAATGTTTAACGATGTCAGTAATCTCCTTTTTTTGGTTACAGCAGTGAGAAACATTGAATTAAGATTCCTATCAATGATATCATTCCCTTCATCAATTGTGTCTTGTTTTTAGAATTTCTTCTTCCAGTTTTGGTCCAATATTTACAAAGTAATGGTTGAACATTTCAACTACCTCCTTCATGTCATTCCTGTTAGCGTTTCCAACCATGAAATGGTGGGGGTAGTCTGCTTTCTTAATGTTGTTCTTTATAACACTATTTAAGATGCCCCAAGTTGCTCTCATGTTATTTTTGTTCTTATCAAGTACATGGCTATAATATTCTCTCTTACACGCTCTCAAGATAGTTGTCAGCTTATTTGTAAATTTTATACTTTTGTTCTGCTTCTGTAGTTTGTTGAATGATGAATGTCCTGTATAATGTATTCTTCTTCTTACAGGCGTTTTTTTAGTCCTTTTGTCATCCATGGCTGCTGGTTTTTCTTTTGCTTCTTGGACTTTTCTTGCCAGGGACAGTTCTTATGGTAGAGCTCCATATAAGTACCAAGGAAGCTGTCATATGCCTCATCCACATCTGTTGCACTGTAGACACTCTCCCAACTTTGTTCTTCTAGATCTTTCCTGAAGGCACAGATGCTGTCCTCTGTACGCAATCTTTGAAAAGTCTTTTATGCCTGCACCTGTCTTTTCTTATAATGTTCATTGTAAATTGTGAACACTGGAAGATGATCACTGATGTCACTAATTAGCAGGCCACTGATGGTGTTGTTGTCAAAGTCATTGGTGAATATATTATGGATAAGGGTGGCACAGTGCTCTGTTATTCTGCTTGGTCTAATGATTTTAGGATCATAGGAAACTCAAACTATACATTGTATAGTATACATTGTATCTG